>NC_081448.1:13469950-13494426 GCF_007210705.1 Tigriopus californicus
CCCGCAAAGATGAGGCGCCCTTCGCAAGGATATTGATGAAAGCGGCCACAAAACGCACTGAGAGTCCCTGGCAACCGGTCATCACCCCGTGTCACGTACTCGTGGAGCTGCTCATTGTCGCCATCAATCTTCTCTATCATGTCGCCAAAGAGGGGATCCTCCAAGTTGATTGCTCGGATGGGGACCTCGCAGGACGGATCTGCAGGAAAAAACGGCGATCGAGAGAGTGCATCGGCGATCATGTGTTTCTTTCCCTCAGCCCAATTGACATTGAAGTTGTAGATTGCCAGGTGCTCTCGGATCCACTGAAGGCGGTCGTTGTCCAATACGAAGAGAGGTTTCGAAAAACACCCTACGAGTGGCTTGGGATCAGTGACAACTAGAAAACTTGAAATCCCGCAAAGATAGTGATCGCACTTTCTAATTGCCCATAGAATTGCGTTGGCCTCCACTTCAACGGTCGCGCAATTCTTCTGAGCGGGCGTGAGGGAACACAACCCGCATTGCACCAAATGAGTGTGCCCGAGAGGGTTGGTTTGGACAAGAGTATAGCCAAAGCTGTGGTCTTGAGAGGCATCAGCGAGAAGTTTTGTTGGAAGTGCGGTGTCAAAAGGCTTCACAATAGCCTCTGAGCAGAGGACGTCCTTTACACGCTCAAGCTCTTGTGCGTGGTCTTCCAACCATAAGAAGGCTACATTCTTCTTCAGAAGGAGGCGCATTGTGGAAGTGAGGTGTTGAAGATCAGGAAGGAAAGTCGCCAGAAATGATCTTAACTCTGTGATGTTTGTTGGGGTCGGAAAAGACTTGATGGACGCCAATTTCATGGGGTCAGGGCGGAATCCATCACGGCTGAGATTGAAGCCCGCAAACTTGACTGATGTCCCCACTTCCAGTTTGTCCAGGGAGAGTATGATTCCCGCAGCCCGACATTGCAAGAGGACCATACGTAAGCGGCGAAAGACCTGCTCAATGGTGGTGCCCTGCACTAACATGTCGTCAACGATTTTCAATAACCAGTTGAAGAGGTCCCATACAGCATCATCTGTTCGTACATTAAATCCATTGCTGCTTGAGTTTAACCCCATGGGTGCAACGAGATAGCAATGCTTTCCGTCCGGCAACAGAAATGTGGTTAACTTCAAGCTCTCAAGATCCAACGAAATTTGGAAGTACCCATGTGGGCAATCAAGCTTCACAAACCATTGTGATGTGGGGTGAATCTTTCTCATCAGGTCGGTGGCGCTCAGAAAAGGCCGGATTGGCCGGCGAACGACTTTGTTAAGTTGTCGATAGTCAGTCATCAGCCAAACTTTGTTCATCCCTGGCTTCGCCACAAAATGCGCCGGGCTGATCCAGTCCGTGGGGCCATCGTAGCGCTCCACAAGTCGCGCCTCTTCCAGCTTGTGCATCAAAGCCGCCGAAGGAGCCTGGTGGTGGACGGGTATCTGATGAGCAGTTGTTACGTGGCAAGGCTTGACGGTCTTCGATTTTTCCGGGTCTATTTCGATCTTCATCTTCTCGCCCTTAATACACCCACCGAGGTCTTTTCCCAGTCCACGGACCAGAACGTCAATAAACTCGGCTTTCGTCTCGGCCAGAAGGCGGTCCACGTACTTCACGTCGGATTCGCCTGGTTGGCGAGTGTAATCACCCCCGTAGTCATCGAAGTCTTGGACGCAAATCTTCCACGTGCCAGCACGAAGGGCGTCGCCATCGTCGTTATCACGGAGAGTAGGCATACTCTGGTCTCTTGTAGAGCTTTCCTGATACCCTGTGGTGATAAATGTTGTCTGTTCCCCAACTTGAATGGGGGCACAATCCAGGGCAAGGACTGGACCAGGGCCTGGAAGGCTCAGTAATTCTGGATTGATCCGTGGAAAGTTCTGTGGTAAGATGCCGAGCGCGACACAGCCCCGCCACCCAATGAGTGGAGGACCCGTCAAATCTGTCAAACAAATGGCTCTGATTTCGACTTTGGGCCCCACTAGGCCACTTGATTCTTGGACTTGGAGAGAGAAGGTAATATAACCGTTGTTTGTGAGTCGCAATCCACCAACCGTAATCAGTCCAATTTGATTTTTCTCCAGAAGATGATGGAAACCGTCCGGAAGAAAGGATAGAGGAAAGACTGACAAGACAACCCCGGAATCTGGCACCACGCTGACCATTATTGTTTCGAGCTGGAGGAAGCAAAGGAGGGTTGTCCTTGGCGGCTTCTGAAGACCCGGGTTGACCACGCAAATTTGTGCCTTACCTTTGCCGATCTCTGCGGTCAGTGACTGGACCGCGTTGATCGCCGTTGCGTTGGCACCAGTTCTATAGCTTCCTCGGACACGACCTCGTCCTCCACGTCCTCGGCCGCGGCCTGTTGCGTGTCCTTGACCGTGGCTGGGTGTAGCCCGGCAATACCTCGCGAAATGGCCGGTTCTCTTGCAGTTATTGCCGATAATTGTTCGTGCTCGACAGACTGACTGTGAGTGCTGTTCGCGTCCACAGTTCGAACATTTCATTGCAGCCACCATATTGAGCGCTGCATCTGACTCAAAATCCGTTTCCTCCACGACAGCAAGCATGGCGGCCGGAGTTGTTGTTGCTTGTAAGGAATGAGCAACCTCAAATGCTGCAGCCGCATCCAGCAAATCTTGCAATGAAGGATTCTTGAGCTTCAGTAAGTCGTATTGTAACAAAGGCCTGGCTGATGCCATACCAAGGAGGCGAAATATCATCCAATCCTCTTTTGTCATTTTCTCGATTTCAGCCTCCAATCCATGCGTCTTCAGAGTATTGTAGGCTTCACGAAAGGTTTGTCCAGGTAACATATTTACCTTGAACCATGACCATCTGCGTTGGAAGATCGGATATACTTCAAGAAACCTGGTTCTCAATATCTCGTAACATATGTGCATGGTGGAAGTGGAGGTAGTGCCAGCATCAACAAGATTGGCAAGTCCCATGTCGAGTCAAGCAAGGAGATATGAGTGTTGTTCCGGTAACGAAAGACTGCCCATATTAGAAGACGAATGATACGACTTAAATTTCCGTAGCCACGCGGTGAACTCCTGTGGTGAGAAGGTGATGCTGAGCTCGACCGGCTTGAGGCCCATTTGTTCACGGAACACGACTCTCGGCGTCGTGTCTGAGACGGTCGGGGTCAGGGTTCGCGTCATTGACGCCCCACGTACCTGTTGTTGTGCAAGTTCCATCTCATTGTCAATGGCCTTGATCTCTGCCATAGTCTCGGCACTGGTGTCAGCCCGACTAAGATCCTCAAGATGCTCATCGACCTCTCGGATAGCGTCCAAAACCGAGCTAAGTGTGTCCTGGAAGGCAGCGCCGTCCACGGTGGATGCAACCATATTGGTAGTCTGCAGCACGGACTTGACGTCCCAAAGCACAGCTTTTCGACATACCGCGAGTTTTTTCCTGATGGTCGGTGCTGAGGGAGGTGCCATGGTTGCCTCAACGTCCCAGTCCTGACCGAAAGTATCTTCTGAGGGAGATGACGACCTCGATGTCCCAGTGATAGTGAAAGGCTCCATCCAAGAAAACCAAAAAGTGACCCAGAAAAGTGCAGTGTGGTGAGTGTTATCCGAGGTCAAATCTGGGAGCTAGAGGCTCTGTAAGCCCGTTGGACGCAGTCTGTCAACGGGACACCGACTGCGCCATGTAAGGATGGAAGTGGACGAAGCGGAAATGCGGGGAAAGAATGGGAACGATCCAGTAGGTGAGAGAGCAGAATGACAAGGATTTATTTGCTAGTCAGCTGAACAGGGAACAAGGCTGAAATGGCAGAGTAAGCATCGAACCTTAAGTATAGACATATGGAGAGATGATCCAAGAATACTATACTAACTTTCTGAAGGTCTGCAAAGTGGTCGGTAGAAATTTTTTAGTTCAGAAAGTGGTCGGAAAGTGGTTGTTTTGGCCTGGTTTTGTGGTTGTTGGCCAGAATTTTTGTTGGTCGTTGAGTTGCTCGTAAGTTTTGTGCTTGACAATATTCGAAGTGAGAGAAGTCTGTATTTTCTTGGGAGCGACTTATGTCCCACTTTAAGGATTGGAACAACATGAGGTAGCTTCATAGAGGATGGAAACTTACCCTGATCCAAGATGCAACGCATCAAATACGAGTAAACAGGAGCAATAAACAGTGAGCGTCTCATCAGAAACTGAGATGTCACGCCATCAGGACCAGGAGAACTTGAAAGCCTCAAGTCCCTGATGGCCTCTAAAGCATCTTGATCTGTGACTACAAGATCATCTAAACGCTCTACTTGACTAACCTTGTCAATCTCAACAGACTGGTCTTCAGAGAAATGAGCTGTTGCTTCTGAACTCAGTGGGGTTGAAAACACATTGGAGATCTGATCTCCGAGCATGTTAGCCATAGTCTCTACATTGCTAATGGCTTCCCCATCAACCTCAAAGGACCCAACAGGGTGTTTCATTTTTCTCTTAGAGTTTGCATAAGAGAAAAAAGCCTTCGGATTCGACCTGACCTCCTGAACCACCTTACTCTCAGTTTGTAACTGGTCATATTCGATGGAGGCCTTAATCTCACCCTGAACCATGTCCAACTTTTTTTAGAGACTACCCACAATCACTGGATTCAAAGTGCTCTTCAGCCACGGGGACTTACTGGATCAGATCAGGGTCATTGGAAAAGACCAAGTCGAGAACGCTATTCTGTCTAGTGGCTACACCAACATGCTGGGAGAAATTTCCCAAGATCGCAAACTCCTCCAGCTTTTCAAACGACTGAGATGTCGATTTCGAAATGAGAATATACCCATCAGGACTAGCCTCCCACTCTACAACGCTAGCCGGAAAATTAAAGTCCCCTACAAAGAAAACCTTCGAGCAAACTGCCTGATCCAACTTACTTCCAGTGAATTTGAGAGCTAACATAAAAGAGCTTACTGAACAAGAAGGGGGCTTATCATTGTTACAATAGACAGATCAAGACCTTGAAGATGACAAGCTAAGTCCTCTACTTCTCCATTCGACATTTGTACTTGACTAATGTGCAAATCATTCCTAACATATAGGCATACACCCCCATGTGGGAATATGGGATTATCAGGGCGTACTCTATCACAACGAACTAAGTTGAAACCACCTATGGTTAGTTCTTCATCTTAGACCCCTGGTCAAAGCCAGGTTTCTGTTATAGAGATGAATGAAATATCTCTCTCAACTGCTAGTTCTTCTGAGATCTTAACTTTTGTGCTATCTTTTTTTAGAAATCAGACAATGCACGTTCAAATTTAGCCCCTTTACGAGCCTGTCTTTTGACGGACCAATTTCACAAGATCTTGGACCATCCTCTCCGACCGTAAAAAAAAAATCCACTTATTAACAAAGCTATGTTCTACTGGAGGCAAAGTTTGACCTCATGGGGATGGTTTTTTCGGAATAGGGGTGGGACAAGGAATATTAGGAAGGAGAGTGTCTATAGGATTATGGGTGGATTGGGTATTTGAAGGAAGAGGAGGGAAGTGGGGTAGAGAATGGAAGGTGGGAGGAGAGGGAGGGAGGAAGCTAAACGAGTTGAGGAAGGGGATTAGGTTTAGGAATAGGGTCAGCCAAGGACGGCTCCACACTGGACACATAATTTGAAGCGACCGTGCTCTGGTGTTATTATTATTATTATTATTAAAGAACCACTCAAGACATCAGGTGAGACGTATAAAGAGTATTGGTAAGTAATGAGAAAGAAAGAAGAGAAAGAAAACAAAAAAAAAAAGAAAAGAAAAGCAACACAGAGATGGAATACGATTATGAGATATTAGTAAGTACATTGTTGTCTAGTTGATGTTTGAACACGGCCAATTTTCTTGACCAACGGATGTTCAGGGGTAGCTGGTTCCAATATTTGACGGAGCGAGCAAAAAATGAGTTTAAACCCAGATTTGTTCGCATGAAAGGAGGCCTGAGGAGATCTAGTTCAACCCCTCGCGTCGAATGGTGGGCAATGTCCTTGGCGAAATTAAAACCAAAGTGAGTGGTTGGGCCCGTGTTCCAACCATCCATCAAATCGTTCACAAGTCTGTACGTTAGGATCAAGTCTAGCTTCTTTCTGCGGTCTGCCAGAGATTTCAAACCCAAGGTTCTGAGACGATGTTCGTAGTCCTCTGTACTCCTTGGAAGTGCCATACGGGTGAAACTCCGTTGTATAGACTCAATCTTTAGGGCATCCCTGACGAATAAAGGATTGGTGACTTGGCACGCGTACTCAAGCGATGGTCTAACATAAGTTTTAAAAAGCTTGGTCATTACTTCTTGATCCCGGGTTGTAAAATTTCTTCGAATCATCCCCATCATCCGACTGGCTTTCGTTGTCACTGTAGCACTATGAGTCGCAAATGACAGTTTACTGTCGACCATCACACCAAGGTCTCTCATGACCTCAACTCGCTCCAGCACTTTTCCTCTTACAGAATAAACAGAATTCAATTTCTGCCGGCCGAAACGAATCCATGTACACTTTTTTGCGTTGAAGGACATCCCGTTCTCCATTGCCCAGTCGATCATTCTATCTAGGTCTTGTTGTAGTCTCTCAGTATCACAACTGTCATTAATATGCCTGAATATCTTCGCATCATCGGCAAATTTCAGGATCCTGGTTTCTCCCAAGACAGCAAGGTCGTTGATGAAAATTGAAAAGAGTTGCGGGCCTAAGACGCTACCTTGTGGCACACCCGACTTCACCTCTTCCCAAGACGACTCTTTACCGTTGAGGACAACCCTCTGCCTTCTGTTCAGGAGCCAATTGCCAATCCACCTCCTCAACGACCCACCAATACCGATCCCCTGCAACTTGTGCAATAGTATTGAATGGGGGACAGTGTCAAAAGCCTTACTAAGATCGAGATAGATGGTGTCCACTGTTCCTCCTGCGTCAACGACCCCACGGACATATTCAACATGTTCTAGCAAATTTGTTGTTGTGGATCGTCCTTTACGAAACCCATGTTGATCATCCGACAAAATATTCGCCTCATCCAAATACGCATCAATATTTTCTTTGACCAAGCCTTCCATGATTTTACACGCAGTTGAGATCAGAGAGATGGGTCGGTAGTTTGCAGCACTTTGTTGGTTGCCTCCCTTAAAAAGGGGGTATAAATTTCCACTTGTCCAGTCTATGGGCACAGATCCCGTACAAAAAGATCGGTTAAACAAAATGGCTAATGGGATGGCCATTGCCATACCCAACTTCTTTATAAGAGTGGCGGAAATTTTGTCCGGGCCACAAGAATTAGACGGCTTTAAGCTTTTAATTCTACGGTGAACACTTTCGACAGTAAAACTCAGGTTGTTCAGTCCTCCGGGTATCCTTTCAATGGTTGGCAGGAGCTTTGGAACATCAGTAGCCTGATTATAAATGGATGAAAACTGTTTGCTCAGTATCAACAACTTCTCAGCAGTCTCTTTGTGAAGAGAGCCATCGCACTTTCGAAGAACATCAATAGTCGGAGTACTTTTCTTGACCGAGTTGACATAGCCGTAAAGTGACCTCATAGAACCCGTACTACAAAGGCCTCTCTCATACGTCCGTTTTGCCTCCAGAACCTTGGACGCCGCTTCTCTCTTGACCGTCTTGTATTTTTCTTCATCACGCCCCAGACCCGTATTCTTAAATCGGCAATAAAGTCTCGACTTTTTCCGTACCAATGCCAACACATCATTCCTCAACCATGGAGGTCGGTTTGGAGATCTGCGACATTTAACTGGTATGTATTGGTTCATGCTGTGCAGTAAAATAGACTTCAGGTACTGCCAACCCCGTTCCACTGACCAGCAGCCAAGAGTGTTGATCCAATCACATGCGTTCAAATCACACACTATAGCCGTGAAATTTGCTTTTGATAGATCTGGAATCATTTGCGTCGAGGCCTCACGCCGAGGGGCAGTAATAGTGACCTCCAAGCAAACATGGTCACTTAAAGACAAGTCCTCTCGCTCCTTGACACTTTGTATCGTGTGGTGACTATTTGAAAGAAGTAGGTCTAAGGTGTTGCCACCGACATGGGTAGGAAATCGTATGAATTGCTCCAAGAATCCAAGCCTTATTGCATCCAGGAAGGACTCCTCCGACCCTGATTTTCCTCTCAAAGTCGACCAATTAATGCCAGGGTAGTTGAAATCTCCAATTATAATGCAATCTCGTCGATGGCAGTTCAAAAACTTGTTAAGGAGATTTCTATCAGCTTCATCCGAGTTGGGAGATCGATAAATACAGTATAGGGTAAGCGAAGGCAATTTAACGCCACATGCAAAAGGTAGATCAGTCACAATTTCTTCACATGTCACTCCAGTCCTCGCTAGGATGACGACACCGCCTCCTCGGCCATCCTTTGTGTCTTTGCGATCTTTCCGGGCTTTAACTTCGTAACCAGGGATGACTATTTCGGCGTTGGAAATATTTCCATTCATCCATGTTTCAGTTAAGGCAACAAAATCTGGGGCTTCACTAGCCACCATGGTTCTTATTTCAGCTAATTTGTTACAGATGCTACGAGCGTTGGTGTATAAAAGTGTTGAGTATGGGTGCATGTTGTCTTTTACGTTGTTTCGGGTTCTCGTCGTGCTGGTACTTGCATGTAGATCTTGATGTTCCGTTTCCATCATTGTGTATCATTTCTTCCCCTTCGACACCGTTTGAGTTCTACTCTTGGTGACAATGGCTTTGTCTCTTTGGGTCGTCATGTCTTTCCTCTTTCCTGATTCATCTCTCATATCAGCGGTGAGCAATTGCTCGTCGTAGGCCTCTTTTCTCTCACTTTTAGATCTCAGAATTCGGTCATTGCCAGTAGAAGGGAAACTGATTTCAATTGGGTTATCGTGGTCTGGTTCTTGCTCTTGTATGTCAAAGTGAGTTGATGATTCCGACGGGACAGCATCATTTTTATCTTCGATGAATCCATTTCCACTCAGGCGATTAGTACGAGAAGCCTCTTTGGTCAAACGTAACTTTTCAGAATTGGAGGACCCACCCTCAACGGGAGGGCACCGCCCAGTGCCAATAAGATCGGTGGGGCCGTCAGCATTCAGTTGATCTTGTTTGGAACCCTCAGGAACAGATTCCCCATGTATCACGCTAATGGTGCTTTCCACATCTTTTACATTGGCGGTGCAGTCATATTTAAAGTGACCTTCTTCCTTGCATCGGAAACATCTTTTTATTTGGTCTTTGTGGATGACTCTAATGCGCCTGGAAGCGATCTCAATGAACTCTGGGATGGTACTAAGAGGTTCAATTAAGACTTTTCTGTTCCCATTGATAATTCCAATAAGGCGCGGATCTGAATAAGAACCAAACACTTCTTCCTCTATGTTTGACAGTGGCCGAGCAAATGCTCTTATTGCAGCCTTAATTGCTTCATTACACAAATCTTCTGGAACATTCAATAGCCTGAGAAAGGAGTGATTCTTGCCTCCACGGATGGAGCATTTCCACACGATCGAGCCATATCTTCTCTCAAATTCGGTGTTTTCACCGAACCGGTCTTTCACTATTATCTCGTCAGTAGTTTGGACTTTCACTGTGAGCTTTGCACCTCCTACTTTCCTGATGGCCCTGACCTCCTCTCTTTCGATCCTTAGGCTCTCGAAGAGAAAATCGGCCATCACTGAAGTCGGCAAAAACGAGTTTCCGGGCTCGCTCGCAAAGTCAAGTACTAGACATGGGAACGCTTTTTTAGCCGCCCCAACGTAAGATTGCATTGTGCCACTAGCACGATCGCTCGCGCTGACTTGCTTAGGTTGACAGGCTACCGTTGATTGTGACATATTGCAGCAATTGACCCACGCCCGGGGGGCGGGGCTAGTTTAGAACACCGCACCCGGTTATTTTCCACTTTCTCCACCCACCAATCACCAACACAGTGGATCAGGAGACTTAAATCAGAAAGAAAATGACAAGTGTCTGAGGAGCCCCCAACCACACGTCCAATCTCACTGAACGCAGAACGCAGATGAAATCTGAAGTGAAATCCGCTTATAAATCATTGTGTGTGACTACTATTCAATGACCCGCCCTTGGGTTGACCTCACTACCATTTTGTCAAACCATTTAAAGAAGTTGGCCAACCTAATCCGTCCCCTCACACTGGATTAGAGCCGTTGAAGATATCAAATTCAATATCCTCTGATCGTCTGTTCTATGTTTGAAAGCATCGTATCACAAGATCCAGATAGGACTCAAAACCGAAGAGAAGGCATGAATGATCCTTCATTGGTGACAAAATGTCCCTAACGTTGACCCAAGCAGCCTTATTTTTGCAGCCCAGAGACCGCCCATCCTTATTTCCCAAGACTTGGCCACCCAAAGACCAAAGCCCTGTCATCAGGACTTGTGAATGCAATCAACCTAGGGAGCTTGTTATGGATTCATTAAAGCTAAGAAAGAGGTTGACCAGCCTGAAACAGTTGAGATTACTGCCATATGATTGGGCATGCAGCAAGTATTTGTGAGTGAGTGTTTCTCAGCTCCTGCCTGTGAATCTGTTATAGAATGTCATTTGTGTATTTCCTTCAAAAGTGTTGTCCCTTGCTCTCCTATGTGATAACTGATATGACTGACAAGCCAAGTTTGTTTGCTCTCAGATCACTGACCAAGATGAATCATTTCATTGGCCATTAGTCCCCATATTGTCAACGGCATTCATGACACCTGGAGATCGCATTAAGAGTTTCTACAAATGTTGTAAAAAGCCAGTGGCAATTTCAACTCTATCCCCAGACGGCCATCAGCAACCTGTTTCCAACTTGAGACCCCAACTAGTGGACCAATATTCCTATTTTCAATCAACTAAAGTGAAGTGTTTGCAATTAGGCCAAACAATGAGCATAGCCTTGATACATATTGTGGCGGGAACGCTACTGAAGAACCAGAATTGAGGTTTCCGTACGAGTAAGAGCGAAACATGTTGAGAGATTGTAAGAATCATGTGCCTGTTGGAATATATCTCGTGTCTTGTTATATGGTGGCAGCGGTGGGATCCGTCTGTGTGTTTTTTTAAATATATTAGAGTCAACCCTGCGATTAACTTCAGGCGAATACGAGAGGCTTCCTGAGTGGCCGATTTTTTGAAGTGCTGACTGACTGCAGATACGAGAGGCGGATCCTACGAGAACGTCGTTATGGAGAATATGACGATTAGACCAGTGCCGAAGCGGGCGGAAGATGCTATGAGCGATTACTTGAAATATTTCGGAAGGGTCGCCTTGTCAAATGCATGGTCGGATGCGGAAGCTGCCAAGATCTTTCCGGGACTCCTGGAAATTCCATCAACAGCGCTAGACGAATTGGATGCAACTACATTGGCCAGTTTTGACCGTATCAAGATTGCGCTGACCCCGTCTGAGGAGAAATTCCGGGAAGCAACCGTCCAAAAATTCTTTTGGGCTTCAGCGATGCATCAAGACGAAAAGGTTCAAGACTATGCCCAGAGATGTCGCACACTGGTTCAAGAGTGTTATCCTCGATTCGCCCGCGCCAATCGCGAGCAGTTGGCACGAGATCGTTTTGTTCACGGGCTCGCCAACCACTTGAAATCGGCCGTCCTGAATGGCCCCTGTGAAAAGTGGGACGGAGCAGTGCAAGCGGCTCTTCTAGCTGAGGGCGTGGCACAAACGTTGAGATCGAATAAGACGTTTAATAAGGAACGGAATATGGAAACGCCTGATGGATTTAAGAAATGGGCAAAAGACTCAGTAGAGGGACGAGTTTGCTATTGATGCAAGAGGGAGGGACATATTGCGAGAGATTGTGCGCGAGCCCGTGATAAAGTAAGGAGCTATGCGGTCCAAGCTATCGGAATGAGGCCCATGGCGCAACTGACAGTCAACGGCGTGAAAATCAGGGCATTGATAGATACTGGGGCTTCTGTTAGCGTACTGCCAGACTCCTTGTTCATGGCGGAACATTCCTCTCAAGCTCAGTTTCGAACGGCCTCGGATAGTCCCCTAGAGGTATCTGGAACTTTGAACTGCGTCGTTTGCCTCAACGATTGGGAGGTGGAACATACATTTTATGTCGGCAAGGTATTGAGCCCCGTGCTTGGGATGGATTTCATGTCGACGCACGGAATAACCGTGGAGACCAAATCTGGAAGAGTTACTATAGCTGGGCATGAGCTGGACGTTGGTAAAGAAGGACATTGTGGCAAAAGTATCCAAGTTGCTGGAATCAGGGACGGGAGCGTCGCTGGAGAAGAGATTCAAGTGATTGGTCCCGAAATCGGTCTAATATCGGCAAGCGAGCTGATGGAAGATGTCGACAAGGAAGAAACGACCCAAACTGATGTCAATGTACCTATTGCGGTAAAAAAAATACTCGAAGAAGTCCCCTCAGTGGCTTGTGGATTGGGAAATTGCTGCTTAGCTGTACATGAAATCGATACCGGTACAGCTCAGCCAATTGCACTCCAATCGCATCGATTGCCGGTCAATTTGATTAATAGGGCCAAAGAAAACGTCTCCAAAATGTTGGCGGATGGTGTAATACGGAAAAGTTCAAGTTCATGGTGCTCACCTGTGGTTTTAGTCCGGAAAAAGAACGGCGACGTTCGCGTGGTGATAGACTATCGAAAACTCAACGCAATATCTCGAAAGGATGCTTTTCCGATGCCTCGAGTGGATGAGTCGATTGATCAATTGCTAGGATCAAGAGTTTTCTCAACGCTGGATTGTAACCAAGGCTATTATCAAATAAGGATGTCGGAAGCAGACATACCAAAGACTGCGTTTCGTTTCCAGGGAGAGCTCTGGGAGTTTACAAGAATGCCTTTTGGGTTAGCTGCAGCTCCCGCAACGTTTTGCCGTGTGATGAGAAAGATTTTCGCGAACGAACCAAATATTACAGTCTACTTTGACGATATTTGTGTCCATTCTTCTTCTGAGAAAGAACATGAGCATGATTTGAGGAGATGTCTCAATCTATTAGCGGAAGCTGGACTCACCCTGAACATGAAGAAATGCAAATTTTTCAAGTCGGAAATAGAATTTTTGGGTTTCTCAATCAAGGGTGACCGAGTGTTTCCATTGAAGACAAAAGTCGAAGCTCTACTGAAAATGCCACGCCCTGAAAACGCAAAAGAATTGAGAAGATTTCTAGGGCTTTGCGGGTATTATCGTTCTTTGATACCCGACTTTGCTCTCATGGTTAAGCCACCTACTGAGTTGACAAAGTCGTCGCGGAAATTTCAATGGACCGATGTGGAACGATCAGCATTTGAGGACGTCAAGACAGTAATGTCGCAGAACATTTGCCGGGTCATCCCTGATACGTCGGAGCCTTTTCGCGTACGAACAGACGCCAGTTCTATGGGAATTGGTGCCGTTTTATTACAAGTTGTGGGCGGCAAAGAAGTTATTATCGAGTGTGCGTCCAAAAAGTTTTCTGAGGCTGAGCAAAGATATGCCATTATCGAACAAGAGGCTATGGCTATCATGTTTGCATTAAACAAGTGGCGACACTTCCTTATCGGTAGAAAATTCACACTTCAAACAGATCATCGACCTCTGGTTTGGCTGAAATCGAAGAAAGACTGCTCCGGTAAACTGGGCAGATGGTCGCTCAGACTGTCCGAATTCGATTTTGATGTGGAACATATTCAAGGATCCAAGAATATAGACGCTGATTGTTTCTCTCGGGCAGCAATTGATGGAATCGAGGCTGTCGGGATGGGAGTTGATAAGATCAAACTCGAACAAGAAAAGGATGGTCGGCTACAGGCTCTAATGGATGAACACCCATCGAAGTTTGTGAAAAAGAATGGAGTATTATACTTCCAAGAGGATGATCGGTGTTATGTGTGCATCCCAAACTCGTTGAGAGGGTTGGTTTGGGAAGAGCTACACGATAAATTGGGTCATGTTGGGGTCAAAAAGATGATTGCGGCGGCCCGGCCAAGATTTTTCTGGCCAAAGATGGTCGGATATTTCAAATTCATGGCAAAGAAGTGTCAAAAATGTGCAATCTCCAAGGATTGTCTCCCAACTCCGGCTCCGGCCCCCATGGTTGCTGTTGATGACAGTTTTAGTTCGCCGTTCGAAAAAATTGCGCTCGATGCCATGGGGCCGTTCCCCCTTTCAGGCGGCAAACGGTATGTTCTCGTACTGATGGACACGTTCACGAAGTGGGCGGAGGCGAAAGCCGTTCCAGCCTTGGGAGGTTCCGTTCTGAAGGAATGGATTTGCGAGGAAATCATTCCTCGGATGGGCGTGCCGAGACAGATAGTGATGGATAGAGGATCTGATTGTGAAAGTAAAGTGTTTGTGGATTCCCTAAAAAGCCTTGGAGTGGAACCAGTGTTTAGTTCACCGTACCATCACCAATCTAATCCGGTTGAGAGGTTCAACCGAACTTTATTGAATATGCTACGAGTTATGATTAAAGAAGATCAAAGAGAATGGTCATCAAAACTTCCTGCGGCACTATTTTCGTACAGAGCCACTCTACATGAAGCGATAGGAATGTCACCCTTTGAGGCGTTAATGGGCTTGGTCGTAAGACTACCCGTCGACATGATGCTCCTTACAAAGACGAATGGATTGATGAGCCTTAACAATTTTCATTTGCGCATAGCAAATAACCATTCCAAAGTACGATATAACCTGAAGCAAGCTGCAGATCGGAGGAAGAGATCATATAATGAAAGAAAGAAAGTGGAAGAACACGACTTTGAAGTCAACCAACTGGTCTATATGCGACGGCAGATATATGGTCGCGGAATAGCCCCAAAACTAGCATCCCAGTGGATTGGGCCGTTCAAAATCACTCGTCTGGTTGGTCCCGTTAATGTATTGATTGAAGGAAAACAGCAGAATGAGAAGCTTATTCACGTCAACCTACTCAAAAAGGCGTTCCCGAATTCATCGACCGAACTTGGAGAACTTAGGGGCCGTGGAAGACCAAAGAAAAATAGATGATATTTCGGTCTTTCATTTTATGTGTACGGGTCTTGTTAAGGGATGGGGGTGTGACGGGAACGCTACTGAAGAACCAGAATTGAGGTTTCCGTACAAGTAAGAGCGAAACGTGTTGAGAGATTGTAAGAATCATGTGCCTGTTGGAATATATCTCGTGTCTCGTTATAATATTGAATTCATATGAATGATAGGTGTGAACTTCATGCTTGGTCTTTTGATTATGAAATGCATTAGAAAAAGCCCATTGAGTTACATGTTTTTTGTGTATCAGATACATTTCTGCCAACAAAATTTTGTGTTAATTCTTCAAGTTTGCCATCCTTTTGAAATAACAAGGTGCAAGAGCTTTGAAACTAAACTTATCCCCTGACACTTTAATCTCTTTGTTAAAAAGGACTCTTGCTTATTAAACCTATACATACTATATATGATGACACTTAATAGATTATATTTTTAATGCCTGAAAGTTTTTGTAATTGCCAAAAGCAAAAATATTTGGTTCCATGTAATCATTATAAATAGATACCTTGATGATAAAAGGGAGGAATTAAACTTTGGAATAGTGTAGCACATTGGCCATTTCACAACATTTCCGGGTATTTTATTCATTATACACCCTGTTTGATAACAACATATGGCAACGTGATGAAAATAACTTGGTGTTCAATGTGATTGATCTGAGTACAATGGTTTTAACAAAACTCAAGGACGACGTCATCACTGGACAGAGACGGCAGGGTCGGGGAAACGTAACTTTTATCCAGATAAACCAAATGCATTTTCCTTCACACAAGTTTGACTTCAGTTAGTTCAAAAAGTGTTTGCCGATTTTGACCTCAATCGAACATCTGTGTCAAAAGCAATGAGGTCCTGAAACTCAGTACAACGTGGGCAGAAAGGGACTTGTTTTGCACCACCTTGGTGAGATCTTACCAACGTGGTGCTAGCTCACTCAATTTGCGTCCTCCCTGGTCTGAGTTTGAAATGCTCATAACTTTTGACATTCGATTGAGATCAAAACTGACCATTGCTTCCTGAGGCTATAATTGAGTCAACTCATGTAAAGAGAAATGCATTTGATTGATTGGAATTGTAATTACTCATTTTCGCCCACCCAGTGTCCAGTGGTGAAGTTGTCCTTGCAAAACTGAAGCCTTTTGAGCTACAGAAGAACTAGTATACACATTACCCTCTCCTTGTCTGCCCCCAGTGCATTGTCCATCTCCATGTCTCGAGAACTCCTTGCACAACCCAATAAAATGTTCATGTTTGGTGTAATTTAGTGAACGCACCATCAAGTTGGCTCAATACCACAATGCTATTTGCCTAGATAAGCAGGTAAAATGAAATAAATGTCAAAATGCAATGCGTCCACAGTGCGATTTGGCTGGGCATGATGTCTTTGATTTTACTCCATGGAATAATATCAGTTGTTCATGACCGCGTTCATTTGACAAACCCTATATGTGCCACACTTCTATTGTACTTCAACATGGCGATTTTCAGTTTCTGGCCAGCTGGCCCAAAAGACTGCAAAAAACCTATGTGTTTGGGAAGGTTGGTCATGTCATGCCACACTTGGTTGGCAGTGGTTTATGACGTATCCAAAGGTCGGGATTGGGTCTAGCGACCATGGTCTAACCATGGAGAGAAACTTACACAATTTTATGCTTGATTTGACCAAAGCGCTTAGCGGCCCCGTGGATCAGCAAGCCAAATTTTCAATGTGTAGTTTTTTTAGTTTGTTTGCCAAAATTTTGTCCAGTGTGCAGTTATAAAGTCTGGTGTGCCAAAATGTGGTTAGGTGAGGCAATTTAAAGTTTGGTGTGCCAAATTCTGTTTTTTTGTGTGTCCTGTTTTGTTTGTGCACCTTTTCATCCATGAGTGTGCTTTGCTCGTTAACGTTGGTGTGCCTTTATCCGTTTATCGTGTCTCTGGTTTTATGTCATCCGTTTATCATGTTGGGGATTCATTGAGGTAGATTTTTTTCTTTTTGTTCGCAATAAACATTTCACGATTGATCATTTCCGATTTTATCATCTGTCTATGTTACTAATTGAAGATATTTGACAAGTGGAGCTAATCCAATCGCTAGGCATCAAAGTGTAAAGATTACCGTCATAGTGTTATAAGTGCAGGGCGGATTTGAAAGCTGTTTTCATGTAGGCAAAATAACGATATTCCTTGCGGAGACACGGCCAAATTTTTCCAACAATAAAAACGCACCTATGTAGGCGCTATTCAATTCTGCTACCGTGTGGTGGGTTTATTTTCCTTACAGTCAACTTCATTTCGAAAAATATACTAAGTTTATAAAATGTAGAAGGATCTTACTTTTAGTATCAGTTTCAACTGATGCTTGAATTTTTGAAAGCAATGAGTTTAATTAAATTTCCTTGAACTCGTATGATAGATCTTTGTGAGTGAATTAGTGAAAAAAGTAAGATTGAACAAACTGTCATGTTTCCCCCTAAAACGTTCAATTATGTGAGAAGCTTTCAACTCCGCCCTCTAATTGTAAGCCTTTGTCAACAGTGGACGCAATCAATCAAGCAAACACGGCATTTCCATTGAACAATTTACGAGCACTGAGCATTAGATAAAGTATTATTGGATAACATACTTCCCCGCCAAATTCCATACATCATTAGGTCCTTCTGAAACCTCGTCTTTATTACATTCTGTTAATAGGCTCTGAACAAAACCCGACTCAAACCCGCACAAATTACAAGAATCGCGGTATCGACCAACATGACGCTGCTCTCAGAGCTATAATTGTAGCCATCACAAGCCGGTGGGCAAATAGGGATCACGGTCTCAAAGAGTTCCACTCGGCCCTCGGCCTCACCCAACACGTTAATGGCTTTGCAGGAGTAATTCGCATATTGCTTCTTCTCGATAGTGATAACCCGCAATATTGTATCCGTGTATTCATCATCGAACGCAAAATGGGAAATGGAGTAGTGCTGATTGTTGTTGAGCAAAATGTTGTCCCTGAACCACTTGATAGCCGGTGGTGGGTAAGCCTCAATCACGCACTTCAAATCCATGTCAAACTGTAAAGCTTGACCCAAGCGCTTCTGTGGGATCCGGATTGTGGGCTTGAATTCCACCTCCACATCCACGTTTCTTCGGGCTCCATAGCCCACCACATTGGTGGCCACACAGAAATAGGTGCCTCTATGCTCTTTTAGAATCGAGGGAAACTCTAAAATATTCCCCTTGAAGACTGAGGTATTACTTGGGAGCACAGCATTATTTTGTCGCCGCCAATAGATATCCGGGGGTGGGTATCCGTTGGCGTAACATCTAAGAACTACTTTTTGACCCTCCACGGCCACCACTGAACGTGTGGAATTATCACTGATAATTGGAGGCTGTCGGACGATCAATGGGACTTGAGCCGTTTCCTTATCCGTCAGGGCAATGATCACTTGACATTCATAATTGGCCCCATCCGTCTCTTGGATGTCCTCGATTTTGAGTTTGTAAGTGGAAGTATCTTTATCCAAGTCAATATGGAATCTCGGATCCGTTAGGATCAAAGTTGTACCTGTAGTGATCGGTAAGTCGTTGTTCCGATCTACCGGGTCCAATTTCATCCAGATGACCGGGTAATCCTGACCATATTGGACTGAACACAACATTTCCACGGTGCCGCCAATATCCGTGACAATTTCTGGTTGAGAGATATAGGAAATGGTCGGACGGCGTTCTTGAGCGGAAATCAGTTATGTTTCAAGGTATAATGCCCACACCATTGTCCTCAAGAGACCAGCTCTCAATTGCCTTGAATGCCCCATGATTGCCATCTAATGGCCAGATTTTACTTGGAACGCTTTGTTTTGATCACCAGGTTCTTTGGAGCCTCACACACCTTTGAATCATACCTGTCCGTTGGTACCGTAAAGGTATATAGAGTAAATTCAGTACAGTGGGTGCAACAAGCTGGCAAGGCGCGTCAAAGGTAAAGGTTCGTGGTCAGGACCCGTCTCGGGCCTTTTGGTTAGGTTGTGTGATTGTTAGAATCAAGTAACGATGTGTTTTGGGGCTTTTACTTAGTACCTTTCGGCAAATACAATCTTGGAGGCCTCTGCTTGCCTACCAACCTAAATATAAAGTTCTAATAGTTATCGTGAATATATTATCTTTATAAAGGCAAGAAGTCAATTCATGGTGTGATGGTTTTACAGCGAGAACTTGTCATTTTCAACACTGTTGAGAAATCAGCTGTTCTGTTTCATTGTTGCTGTTGATCAGATCCGGTGATTTTGCTTCAGGAACACTTATTATCATTGCTAATACATGTCTGTGTTCAGCCTTTATCCGAAATCAACTTTCCCAGTCCTTAGAAAGCTTGCAAAACAATCACGTCGAAGAACCCAGTTGTGTCATTTTCATTTAAGTTCCACTCAGGGAACAATGGATTTGAAGGCGTTGCTCTCTGATTTTGAAAAATGGGCTCCCATCAACTTGGCTGAAAAGTGGGACAATGTGGGTCTGTTGATTGAACCCTCGGGTTCTAAGATGGTGAAAAATGTTCTCCTGACCAATGACTTGACGGAAGAAGTCATGGCTGAGGCTCTGGAGAACAAAACGGACATGATCTTCTCCTATCATCCACCGATTTTCGCACCGTTAAAACGAATCACGGGTCGAGCTTGGAAGGTTCGACAATTGAGTAGGTGAGGAGTTGTTGTGGAACACTTTTGATGTGGGTAACTCATTCTAGGAGAGGATTGTCCAGCAATGTTTGGAAAATCGGATTGCTCTCTATTCGCCTCATACAGCTTTTGATGCCTTGGAAGGAGGTGTGGCGGATTGGTTGCTACAACCTATAGGTAAGAATTGCATTTGACATGAAGAAAGACACAATCATGTTCAGGAAATACAAGATTCTGAACAAACGAAGTTCATTGATAATCTTGAAGATGAGTCGGATATTGAATGGTTGGAGGAGCAATCTTTTGACAGGATTACAGAAACAAGACTTGTCATTTTCTTGGTGCTAATTTTTTGGAGATCTGCTAAATGTTCAAAAGATTGGAAGAGAGCGTTTGGGTTAATATCACTTGTGAGTAATTTATATTGGCTATATATTGCCTACATCTGTTTGCTTCTGTAATGACGTAGGGACATATATGGCCAGAAGTTTGATTGTTTCATTGCGATTTATCTTGATAAGGTTTGATACAAACGAACCGATGATGAAAGTGAGGGAACTATTGATTTGATCAGAACATGAAAATCTATGATATCATTTATGGATTGCTGAAAAGACTTTGTTGAGGTAAAAGAATCAAAACTTTTGGTCGCTTCATTATAAGGAGGATATGTGGTTTCGTAAGTAAATGTCCAACGTTTCATATAAGGAAAATGAAATGGCAAATATCGATGAAAAATGTATTTATGATCCTTCGTCGCTTGCTAGTCCATTATCGTTTCCAAACTCCCAGGACTAGACTTGATTTCAAGGATTGGAAGTTGAAAAGTCGTGGGATTACTTCATTATGAAGTAGAGAGAAACCTTAATATGAAACTAGGCATGACATAGGAGGCCTGCAATGAATAACCTTTCCAAATTTAAATGAACTCAAGTGCGCTACGAAATTCCAACTTAATGTGAATACGGGGTGTGCTCAAACTAGTCTCATTAATCAAAGTTGTGGAAAGTAGTCCTATTCTTTTGAATATACATCTATAAACATCAAACCAAAAATATGCCATCATCTGTACTTAATGCGTTGTAGAAAAATAAATTGATATTAATCTAAAACAATAGTTCCACTAGCCCTTTTTTGGCCCGTGTTTAAGAGACAACCTGTAAAAAATACAAAGCCTACGGGTTATAATATGCACATGGAAATTGTCTAGAGAATCTTGTTTGATGGCATTCCCTCGGTTCGTTTGCATTATTTATTCACAATAGAGAGTCTTCATGTTGTGGAACAATATTATGCCCCTCCCTCACCTTTTTCTCATTTGTTTTACCCACTCTGTCATTTCCATTCCAACCGTCCTTTTTGATAGTTGTATTCGTTAGACATCCATATTTAAACCGTGTGCATCACTTGTGATATCACATATTCGACGAAATTGCTTCGAAAACGCTCCTCGCTGATCACTTTCTCTTCATAAGGGTAAGATTCTAGTGACAAGATTATTGATTTTGAAACTTAGGTTTGTTCTACTTTTTCCCAAATTTTAGACGAATTGTCTAAGGCGTCATTTGGTGGGAAAAACTCTTTTTTAACCTTTTTTTGACTTAGGTTTTTCGTATATTATTGATCATTATGGGTTGAATTAGATTGCTGTTTTGATTGGTATGATCACCATTTGCCAACTATTTGTTCTCTTTTAATGAAAAATCCTGGGGAAATCTTGTGCATCTTGTTACTATGATATTTTTGGGACTCCAGTGGACCCCGAACTCCCCATCCTTTCCCAGCTTTCTAAAAACCAATACCATTTCAAAGAAAGTGAGATAGCAATGGGCGTTGAGTGACAAAGATTCCTTTACAAAATTAATTTCGAAGGCAAAAACACCCTTAAGTTGAAATTGGAAGAGCAATTTGTTTTCAAGGGGTATTATTTTAAATAACAATGTCATCTTGTCTTAAAATTTGAAAGAAAAACGATTAGTTGGAACGTTACGCCATTTCTTAATCATCTAAAACTCGATCAAATTGAAATCCTCAGAGTGACGTAAGTTAGCGTTTAAGAGGTTATATCTTTTAACATTTAGAACAATAAACCTAATTGACCAATCAATAATCGATTACGGATTCGAATGCCATCGTCATCCTTACATTGAAATTACCCATCAGCGTTGAAAAAAAGATTTATTTTGCCCCTTGGAATGCACTTGGAACATGTTTGGGCATTTTTTTGCTTTCCTGGAGCGAATCCATTGCCACGGCATGGTTTTGCTTCAATATATCATTCAAAAATCGGCAATCTTATTTCTTACCTTTTTTTGCCAAATTTCGATACTTTTCCTGGTGATATTTTTCAAGCTATTTCCGTGGTCCATCAATGACCCAAAATGAGACTAGCCGTAGAGAGGTTGATTGGCGTAGTCTTGGATCGATGAGACTAATTAACGACTAGCCGAGAATATGTTCGCAGCTAAAATTAGCTCTCAGGAGGACGGCCAGTTAAAGGTTGTATCTGGCTTTGGATGGTTAGATAGCATTAAGTAACGTGAAGACACACAAAAAAAGACTTAACTTGACAGACTCTTCCATTTCGGCTCGTTGAGGAATGAAATGGACAAAGTTTGAGTCCATTCAATCCCATTTCAAGGACAGGCATCATTTATGGATGTTCATCATCACCACTACTACTTCTACTACTACTACTTCTAGTGGTCCAGATCAATGCCCCATTGAAAATACTGGGTGATTGAAAAATATGTGTTTGAACATTGCACTATTTTGGCACCACCAGATTTCTATACAGTAAAAACACACGCTGTCCTTAATTATTTGCTCTCTTTGATGTGATGTCCTTGGGAAAAAGTGTGGTTTTTTTTCTTCAGCAAGACATGATCAGTTTTGTTATATTTAAGATATTATGCAATATGGCACATTAAAAAAGTATCGACTGCCATTTTGCTAAAGAACCGGCCAGAAAAAAACCAGTCCTAATTGCCAGATCCAATGTAATAACTCGACGTTTTTTTATAGTAAGTCTCTATTGAAGGTAAATGGAAATTTCATAAATATACGGGAATCTACGGGGCACCCTGTGGTTCAGAACGCAATCAAGCAAGTGGCCATATATTGAGCGCTTAGCATTGATACTCAAGCACCTCTTTGACCAAGAGCCCTGATAGTTGACGACCTACTTTGGGCCTGGTGGTATGATGTTATTACAATGCCTTCCGTCTCTCCCTCTTCAAATTCAACAATAGGCAAGATTGAGGAAATGTCCTGAAACGAAAAATCAAGTCTTTTTCAATGGCTCGGATGTGAAACCTGACTGTGCGGTATGTGGTCGCGTGGGTTGAAAAAAAGCACCTCTTTATGAGACAATCTCTTTTTTATCGTCGTATTCAAGTACTAAATAGTAACCTCTTGTTTTTGTTCGTGGTCTAAATGGTGGTTCTAGTAGATCTCTCACGAGTGGATGGATCTTCCCTGAAAAGAAGCCATACTTTTTTCGTTCTATTTATTCAGAGGGCGATGATCATTTCAAGGAAACGCAAATATTCACGGATTCCCACTCTAACACAGATAATATTGGAAAAGGCAAGCAAATTTGTGATGAAAGCGATTCCAACCAAATCGTAATTTCATAGAAACAAGATTCGCCAAAGTGCCCATATTAGTGTTAGGGCGAGTCCGGAACAAGTTGGACTCGCACGACTCCTTTCATGTTCCAACTTCTTCCCGAACTCGAGGCCGGTGAGGGATTCGAGTCCTTTGCTGGACTCGAGTTGGTCCAAAAAACCTATTCTGGTTTTGCAAAACTAAATTCGACTAATGCAATCGCCTTTCAAGGGCTCGAATCTTGCATCATCAATTCTTAACGGACTTGGAACGGCTTTCTGATAAAATCTAATGAAAAATAGTCCGCACTCGCCCCTAGCCCTAGCCCATATACTTATCTCATAAAAGCTCAAAAGGATACGTACCTGTTTAAGAACACACCCAAAACTCGCTCAAACATTACCGTTAGTGAGCAAGACATCATTGGATGCTGATGGTACAGTCTTGCCGTCATCTAGTTTTGCCTCAGGGCTTTTGAAAGTTGCCTCAAGAAGCTCGTGTAATAATGTACCACTCATGGTATCCTTTGTAGAATTGCAAGAGTCCGCAAGGCTGTTGCATTCACAAGGTTGCTTTCATTCTCTTGTCCTTATACTTGGTAAAGCGGATGGCTCTTTGCACCAACATTTTCTTTTCGTGTCAAACCACTTGGATTTTAATTTGCAATTCAAATCTAGTCAACTGTTCCAGGATTATTTCCTTGTTTCTTTTGATTTCGTAGCTGTTTCAATGAAAAAACGTTTGAGGCTAATCGATACAAAAGATCGATTTTGAAATGAATCGTCTTCAATTCTTTAGGAATGTTTCTTAGTATTAAATGTTTTAGCAATCATCTATGGCACAACATGTATTTATGATCAAACCATAATCAAAATGGGTCTTGAATGGTCAAACAGTTTGCAAGAGTGTCCTGTTCTCAGGGTTCAACTTAGAAACCCAGTAACGTCTTTGCCCTGAGAGTTTGGCGGGCACAGGGTAAAAATTGTGATTTTCTCAAACACGGTGGACGCTTTGTTTGTTTTAATGCCGCTTGTCCAGAAGTTTTTTAAATCCCATTTAAGCTCCGACAAGTTGAAGTGTAAGCTGAAAACCCGAAGCATTTATCGGGCTTCAGTCAACACACCGTCAGATCTTGAAGATCCACAGATTTGAGCAACGTACACCAAGGATGATCTCTTGCTGTGATATGTGTCATAAATTTGTGTAAGAAGCTTCGAAAATTCTCGGTTTGGTTGGGCGAGACGTTGAATGTCGTGCTTGAATACA
>NC_081448.1:13494462-13543727 GCF_007210705.1 Tigriopus californicus
AATTCTCGGTTTGGTTGGGCGAGACGTTGAATGTCGTGCTTGAATACACAGAGTGCGATGACTCGCAGTCCGTAAGTCGCTATGGAGACACGACATAGGCCAATAATCTGCATAGAGTATGTAAAAAGACAAAAAAGATAAGTTCTCTGCACCCAAAGATTCAAACTTGCTAACGGTCTAATGGCTGCACCATAGAAAACCATAACTAGAATGCTTAAGTTCAACAGGAGCTGTACCGCATGAGCATGTTTTCAGGTCAGCTGACGCTGGTGGAAATGGCACAAAATATTTCGTTAAATCTCGCTTCAGGCAAGTTGAATTATTAGCATGAAACGTTTGTTATTCCTCTTTAATCTTAATTCCTTTTGAATCTTACAAATATTCAGGTAGAAAGAGTAGTAGAATAATAAAACACATGCTTTTTAGGGCATAATACATGTAACATGTCAAAAAAAGATTTGGACATTAGTAGAGCAAATCATGTAATCTATTGATTGCCCTTGTTTAGCATCGCATCTCGAAAATCTCGAAAGTGCAACATGAAGTTATCTATGGGCTGCACTTGTGGCTTCAATTTTGGCGCGTGTTTCAAATTGTGAATTTTACCGCAAGGAAAAGTGAGATTGGTAAGCCCAAGGGTAAGCCCAAAGCAATGTAGGAATGAAAAGATCTCGACTGTGCTTCCTGGCATGCAGTTCATCTAATTCTCTTTCTATCTGAATTCGGAAATGCAAAGTGATTCTCACTAAGTCTTTGAGTGCTTGAGAGGATGTGTAAAAGATTGATACTCCCAACGACAAAGGCTTTAGTGTTCTTGAAAAAGTCGTCGAAGTAGTGTTCACTTTGGCTTGAATCAGGCTTTGGACAACCATTTTGGACGAAAGATTGTCAAAAATCAATTTATTATCTTTGCACAAATTTGCAAATTGAAATTCAAGTCGCTTTATCACTAATTCAATTGAATGTGATAAATTTGTAGGAGTATGGACACATCCCCCAAAACGAAAGTCTTAGCATTGGTGCATGATCCTGTGGGGTTCAACTGCAAGGGTCATTAACCCTGCGTTGCTCGGTTGCAAAGGTTTTACAAATGAACACATAATGTTGTGTGATTTTGATCCAATATCTGAAAAAGACTCCCCTTATTGACCCCTTTTAGACGTCCAGGGAGCGGCAGCTGATTCATATTTTTATTAGCGGGGACTATGCTTATTTTGAAGGACCGGTGAGTGGTTAATGCTCTGCCTAATTGCACACTGGTTCATGGGTTCAATCCCAGATGTCTTTCCTAAATCTAACGCTTATTCTCCTTTACAAACTAGAAAGAGCCTCATATGGTGCATGAAAATTATTAGTGAAGCGGGTTAAAGTTTATCCATATAAACACCAATGCAAAAAGACGACTTTGTATTGTATATTATGTTTTTAATGAATTATTCAAAATAGGAGTGAATCAAAATTTGCCCAAGTTCTTGCGTAAAACATGTGTCGTTGATCATATTTCCATTCAAGAGAAAGCATAGAAGAGCAAGATCGGTTTTCTTGTGTTTCTTTACTGGAGCTGAATCGGTAACTATAAACAAGTGCTACTTAAGCCGATTGAAAAATCAGCTACCATACCCTATCAGCCATTCGGCTGCCACCCATGTGCTCTGAAAACGAGTCCGCCTGGCTAGCTCTCATCGCAATCTCTAGGCCTTACTTCCTCTATGATATTGCCATCATATTGAGACTTGGACAATTTGGCCCGTCTTTTAAATTGAGTGTCTTCAAGAGTCTCGAAACCGAATAAAAGAAAATCGTGTTCGTACTAAAGATGATGCGTGTTTGGTCGATGTGACACTTGCTGCTTTGCTGACATCACGCATGCGTTTCAATAACCATTTTGAATTTTGGCATCGGAACAAGTCTCCTCTTTAGGCCATGTCTAAAGCTGAAATAATTGTAAGTAGGAACTTGAGCTTTACCCTCAAGGACGAACCCAAACAAATATCTGCCGAGTACATTTAGTGGTTCACCTTCGAACTTGCAAGTTCTTTCCCTGCAAGTGGCCAATTCCCTCATGCATTGAGAAAGGTCTTTGGTACAGTAGTTTCTGTTTAGTCCTAATCCTCTTGTCCTTGATATTGAAGAGGATTGTAACTAAGCGCTGATCGACTTCATTTCAGACTAACCACTCAATTGTCGAGCTAGCAGAAGAGTTCCACTTACTGGAGTAGTTTGTATCACATTAACGTCGAATGAGATTTCTTGGGATGAATTTTGCTTCAAAGTTGATTCTTGTTTATACGTTTTGTAGACCTCCATAACACCATCAATCAACCTCGACATTTGTACACAACTCATCAGATGAATGCCCCGTTAATGTTTGAACTGTGTTCTTCATTTGGTCAACAAACGAGATGAGTGGTATTTTCTGGCATCCAAATTCGAGTGATGGGATATTTTGACAGTTCAGGAAACTAAAACGCTCGTAGATTGAAAGCGTCAGTGACTCTGTCTAGCCTGGCAACTACAGTTAAACCGAGTCATTGACCATTTACTCGTACTACACATAAGCTTGTCGGGCTTTAGCCCATGATTATTGATCAGACTCCTGGCACATTTAGCCCAGGCCATTGATTGGGTCAATCATTTACAGCGTGACATGAAAGTCTTGGGCCCATGGAAAAAACAGAAGCATTCTTCGTTCTATGAACTTGCAATTCAATAAACACCATGCAGTTCATGAATTCGCAATAAAGCGAGTAACCTAATTCCAAAAACGGCTACATTTCACATTTTGTGGTGCTTTTCATATTGATGACACAATGCCATGAAAGGTTGAGAAATTATGGACTCTGAAAGCTAGTGCCGATATCAGTCCCGACCCTTAATGGTATTGCGCCATCTATGGGCCACTATGAGAAACAACACATTAGTCGTTTTGTTTTCTTACGATATCCGATGGCAGCTCTCTTGCTCGACCTGTCATCTGATTGATGGGTGTCCCAATTGAGGATATTCCCGCTTCGTCATTACAGCCAACATTAATTATTACCTCACCCTTGTGAATGACCGCAGGTTCGTCTATCGAAGTTGTTAAAAGGAGCAACTCATGTTGTAAGCAAATACCACAGAGAAGCTTGGACTTGGCTTCCCTGGAATTGAACCAGGATTCGCAAATTGGAGTGCAGATGCTCTACCAATACGGTACCCCAGCAAGCCTACACAAAGTGGCCGGTCTAGGGTACCAAAGAATTCCTTACATTTGAATTATGAGCTATAGTCTTTAGATAGTGAAGCATGTGATATACTGGGTGCGCGGAAACTTTGACGACACTTTTGGATTTGAGTTTTAAAAGTTATAACTCCCCATTGAAGTTGTAAAAAATGACTATGGTATTAAATATAGAGCCCAAACAAGTAATAGTACCAAACTTATCGAAAATATTGTTACTTGAAATTATTCAAGAGGCCATCTTTTTCTTAACATTAATAACGACACCAAAAATTCGAAAAGTGGAAATATCTTAACCACACACCTTATCGTTGAATTGTCAAATAGTTCATTTCATGGAGTAATTATTCTCAATATACTGGATGCAGTTTTATTCAACACTTGCACAGTTTAGTCAAACTTCAAGCCTTCTGTTTATTGGCTATTACAAAATAGCAAGTGAATAATAATACTTTCAAGAAAGTTTCAAGTCTTATCATAAACATTTACTATTCTCAATATACTTAGAAAATAAAACATTTGGTTCGTTTTTGGGCACTAAAAACTCTTACATTTCTTGGCAATTTCATGAAAATTTACCTTGCTAAATTTGATGCCAAACACATGTATAAGTCTCCTTCAATTCATTGCAGAACAAAGAGTACCCAGTGTCTATCAATTGCGTTTTTTCAAAATTTGTTTTTTATGGCTCAAGGGGACTAAGACACTAATTCTAGCTAAAACGAACCATTTTTATCTCAAAAACCTTTCCGTTTGTTTTTTGTAGCAATGATCTGAAAATTCCAAGACCTTTTGAACCGCTAGCCACGTATTCAAAATATATTCTAGCACCGCTTTGCAAATTCCATTAGAAAAGGACTGTGATGTTTATGAAAGTGCCTTCACGTTGTTTTTTGTTTAACTCATTTCGAACCATCCAGAGGCTGAATTTGAATTTAGTTGAGAAAATAAGTCACTTTAGACTCCCCTAAAGAGACCTCTGGACGCACGCTTTTTCTGTTTGGTGGTTGTAGAACATAACCTAATAACGCCAAAAGTGTGCTAATGTCAAAGATGTTATGGCTGTAGGGAAGCTATCTGTTCCTTTGACAAATGAAATTCTTTTGAAGTTCTACTACCTCAAGACTTTCTGTCACTATATAAATTGGTCGTTTTGTTAGCATGAAGTTACTTACTCCAAAGGTTATTCTTAGGTTAAAAAGTCATACTACCAAAGATAATTTCAAGTTTTGATATATTATGTATTATAAATATATTTAGAAAGAAACCTGATTTGCCCCTCCAACTTTTAGCAAGATCATTTCCGACATTTACCCTTACGGCTTACAGTGTAAAAACAAAACATACCTTTTTTGCTGTGAGAATATTTTTGTGCGTACCAAATTTATACTCGTATATCTTTTTGGGAAAAGCCAAAAATAGCTTCTTGCCATTCGTAACATGACGAAAGAGACTATTACTTGGATTAATGGAACTCAAATGATTGCATTCATGCTAACATTCAAAGATGGCCGACGATTGAGTTAATGAATTATTGAAAAAAAAAATAGTTCTAACTCAAAGATATTTGCGCAAAAAGTTCACCTTTGCCGACATTCTACTCATTTACACTAATCACTTTTTGCCTGATTATTTTTTCCAAAAAAAAAATTATCGTCAAACGCAGAAACATCTGGAGGATACCCTTTTTGATAATTTTTATGACAGGCGACATATTCGTGTGTAGTTTGATGAAAATAACTATAAAACAAACACGTTTTTAGGCAATCGCAGCTATCCTATTTTCTTCTTCTCAGGTTTGCATCACTTGGCATGCCGTCAACCACAAAGATGAAAAAGAAATTAAGAAAAAAATGTTTCTAAACTTTCTGTTTTATGGATAAAATTCAGGAAACCCTTCAAACTGCAGTAGCATGTTCATTGCTATTGGATGTATTTGTACTTGTCTTGTTCGAACAATTGGATTTCCAACTTCAATCAGCAACCTTTCATTTTAAACAAGGAGCACATACTCGTACGTAGAAGAAGACTTTCCGTAAATTTTCAGGGCAGCTTATACCCCGAAATTCAACGGTGTTTCAGTCTGTAACTAGGGTCACTTTTGGTGGTTCTGATGGAAGCGCGCTCTCGGTCGCTGGTTTGCTTTTCATGACTCTATGCGAGTCCATCGCGGTCTCTTCGCCGCAAGCAAAGCGTACTGCCGACAAACATGGTCCTACTACAATATCCATCAAAGTAGTCTGTCCTCGACGAAACCGCCTCCTGTCTCTTTCTCGATCTGTCCGTCCGGCTTAGTTCGTTCCATGGTGGGAAGGAAGGTTGTCACTCTGAATGAGTTCTCTCCCAAGGAGGAAGTAGGGAAATAGTGTGCCGGAGATAAATCCTCCAGGATGCATTGGTGCACCTCCCATTTCCACTTGAATTAGGATGCGGAAGGCTCGACCTTTTTTCAACTCGGTCGCGGCCACGCTCTAATGTGAAAGAAAAACCGGGTTTCCCGAGTGACGTGACCTTCTTCACCTGTTGCATTGTTCTTCGCCAACCAGAGAAGTGACAAAAAGGTCAAGTTGCCTTGCCTTTGGCCATTAAAGTTAGATGTGAGCATGTGAAAAAGCGGATCTGCAAAGAGTGCGTGTCGTTGGGATTGTGTGAATGTGACTGTCTGTCGCTAATATCTTGTATTGTATGTGGCTTATTTAAGACACTTTTAGCATGGAAATGGAAGAGGAGGCTCGAATGTTCGAAACATGTTACATGTTGTGGGACTCATGCAATTTTAATCTAGGAACAAAATAATTATGGAGCTCTCAGTCTTCAGCTGTGTTGGAACATTGAACACGATCTGAGTTCCAAGAGATTCGTGTACATTATTATGTTCCGCCGTTTATCAAGATTTTTTTCGAGGAGCTCAAACTTATTGGTATTGTTCCTGTCCATTAAAGTTGGCCTTTCAAAAATTTATGGACCTCTCTTCAAAACTTCTGAAGGAAGTTCGACTCGCCTATCGCTTAAAAAAACTGTTCAAGGTCAAAATGAAGGCTTACTCCTCTATTGATACCAATTATTCTTCTTATTCCATCTTCTGTAATTGGTTGAAGGCTGTGTCGCTCGAAGTCCACTTTAAGTTTCAAATATGCAACTTACATTGAACACACACAAATCGCAAGACCAAAGAAATCTATTAAGAAAGACTCTATTCTAAGGGAGTAAAAATCTCTGCCACGTTTATTGGAAGTGACCGAGTGAAGTAGTAGTAGCGATTCTAAAGGAAGGGTTAGTCATTTTTTCCCATATTGAGATTTGGTTATATGGCCTTTTTGTCAAATGTTCCCTAGTTTTGTTGGCTTTCAAAGCTCCCAGATCAATTGCCTTTTGTTGTGAAGTCATTAGTTCTTATTGTGCCTCACACTTGGTTCAAATTGTACCACCATTGGGTCTTCGTGTGTAATTTCAGGGTGGAACTGAAATTGCCATTTGCTTCCAAATGGAAATGCGTGGTGTTCGACTCAATATGTTGTAATGTTCCACTTACCTTCTGCGAAAGCTCATGTATGTGGAATAATGGAGTGCCCGGACTTATCCATTCAATTAAAGCTAGAACTGTGCCTTAAAATTGATGACGAAGGGGTCTTGAAGAGAGACCATAATAAAATTTGGACAAGTCATAATGAATCATTTAAGAAGACATGTCAAAAATGTGGAAGCCCGATACAGCCTTCATTTAGTTTCAAGAACAGCCTTGGTTTTAACAGTTCTTGGCATTTGTTTTCAACGTGCTGGATCTTTTGATTCAGCGGATCTTGCATAGAATATGTCATTTCCTCGAAAGAGAATTCCATGAATTTATCTCGAGGTGTTGATGTGATCCACTAGGTAACAGTTCCTTTTGCATCCCTGATGAATTGTTAATCAAAGTAAGGCATCTAATTTAAAATGTAATCTCGGGTTTCTTTTCTCCGAACAATGACCGCCTTTTTCAGTCAGGAACGAACCAAATCCAAACTTGCTCCAATCAATTTTTCAAGCATTCTCATAACTTATGGTGGCTCTCTGGAGAGATTGGCCCTCGTTAATTTTTCACTCTTACTCTGAAAGCTCCTTCTGGTTTGCTGCTCTTGTGGGAAAGTGAAAAGGTCACAGACAGTAGATATTATACGTAGTCATCTCGCACGTATGCAAATTTGGGATTGACAAGACTTACAATTTGCTTTATGAGAGCTTAGTGGAACGTTCCCATTCAAAAACCTTTATCACTTTTATCACTACAAGCTTACTATAATCCCCATCCCACGATCTAGCAATATCGAATTTTTGAGCCAGTTCTCTAGTAAGACCACGTACTATGATCCCATCTCAAGAGAGTAGACACATAAATTTCCTCTCTTTGTTTTGGTATGACTTTTTTTTCGGGGTTGCAAGTCTCGATCTAGCTGTACTTTGTGTCTCCACAGAGGGAGAATGATACCGAATGCCGAGCGGCTAAATCTCTACCCATTTCTCCAATCTAGCTCCAGAATCTGGCTTTGATTCTGCTGCGTCAGTGTGTTTATACTCGGACCTCAGTTTGTATTGCTAAAGTGTGAGAGTACGTGAGAGAGGAAACGAGCGAAAGCTCATCATGTTTTCAACCCATATCCCATATTCCGCTTTTTCACATGATCAATACCAATTCTATCCTCAAGAGTGATCAACATGCCCACCGTAACGGAAATGTGCCTGTGTCAAAGCGGTTTGAATATCCGCATCAATAGCACGATTGATGACACTGACCCACCGGAGCGTGATTGCCGCATCGAGTTCGCTATGATCACCTTGAACAGTCTCTTCATTTATGTGACTCTGATGCTCCATTTACACGTGAAGTTCTGCTCGTCCAGGAACCGACCTGCTAATAGAAGAAGAGGCATGAATACGCCCATACCGATTTCGGCAGTGCCACCCGATCGACGAATCGTAGGACACAACTTGATCTGGATCCTCATGTTGTGTCAAGTGATGTGCAGTCTCTTTGCTTTGGTTGAGATCCTGTTGATCCTCGCCAAACGAGACGTGTTATTCCTGGTATCGTTGATCGAGACTTTGATTACCTTCATCACGTCTATCTTGATTCCGGTTTACTTTGATGCCGTTGAGCTCAGAGGTGGAACGGTTCAGAGGAAAGTGCAAGAGCTCCTCCCACTCGTGTGCCAGTTTTTGGGGTCTACCATCATTCTGGGGCTTCGAGCAAATCGTTTCTCGAGTAATACTACTCCTAGAGTGGAGTCCTTTGGCGACAGACATCTTATATTCATGCTCACCGTGCTACAAGTCATTGTAAACACTACACTCTTCCTCATTTTGATGTTTGCTTTGGTAAAGAAGGTGCTCCTTCACGATCGACGAGCGGCCTCGAAACGACCTCCCCTCCCTGGGAATGGCCAATATCCAAATGACAACCCAATGACATTCGATCACGAAGCGGATATAGATACAACTTTTGTCTACCAATACAACCACGTGTCTTTCTTTTCCAAGATGTGCTTCACATGGCTGCTCCCCCTGCTTCAAAGAGGCTATCGAAACCCTCTGGAATTGACAGATTTGCACAAACTGCCAGCCGAAGAGAAGGCCCGAAGACAATATGAGCATCTGAAGGCCTGTATCAAACAGCCCGAGAAACGCGTGCTCAAGGCTTGCCTTATCATGAACTGGAAGCTAATCCTCCTCGGGGGTTTCTTCCGATTTTGGTCGGATGTCTTTGGCCTGGTTGGAGCGATGAGCATCAAGTTTATTGTCGACTCAATCTCAGAGGACTTTGAACATATCTTGGCCGAAGAGAGCAACAACCAAACGTCCCCAGGGAATGGATCTTCATCATTGATTGCGAACTCGGGTTACGACTCCCACTCGATTTTCAGCAACTTCTCCAACGAAGACCACTCTTTGGCCCCATTAACTCTGGAGGAGTTCTTTTCGGATAGCTTCGTCATTGCCATCATCATTTTCCTAGCAGCCTTGGGCCAAGGAGCCTTCTCCCAAACATCCAGTCACCTTCTCACTATAGCTGGAGTCCGATCCAAGAATGCCTTACATGTTTTGCTTTATGAAAAGGCTTTGCGACTTCCGGTGGGAACTGTCCAACACACACCTGTCATTAAGGAGGCCCTTTGCATCTCAAACACATGCTCCACCGATGAGGCCGAAGAGGCCAATGAGGGCAACATTGATATTGGGTTTATCACAAACCTGGCCTCAGAGGATATCTTGAACATCCGGGAGCTGATCTGGAATATTCACTATCTGTGGGCTTTACCTCTCAAGGTCATAGTGATCATTGGTCTCCTGTACCTGAAGATGGGAGTAAGTGGCGCCACTGGCGTTGTCATTGGAACGCTCATCATTGTTCCACTCCAATTCCTGACAGGAAAACTCATGTCAGATAACAATAAGCGGATTTTTCAAGCGCAAGACATCCGCTTGTACAAATCCACTGAAACTATGCAAGGCATGAAAACAGTAAAACTAGGTTGCTTGGAAGAGGCCATGTTTGCCAAGATTGATGACGCCCGAGATCGTGAATTACGCTTTTTACGCCGGGATTCATTCTTTTGGTCCATCATGGCGTTTTTGGCAAGTGTCTCGACAATTATTGTGAGTACAGTCACCGTGGGGCTTTATGTGGCCTTGGAGGATACCAATTTTAGCGCAGCCAACATTTTCTCGGCTTTGGCTCTCTTGGGACAGCTCACAGTGTGTCTGTCTGTGTTCCCAGTGACAATTCCCATCTTCATCAAGGGCATTGTGAGCAGGTCACGACTGCTCGAGTTCTTTGCCCGCTCCGAAGTAAACATCTACAAAGATTACTCGGACAACAAAAAACCATCACAGTCTTGCGGTAGGACAGTGACAGCTTCACCGGAAATAGGACCACTAGGTGAGGTTCATTTGGATCAGGAGCAAGAAGATGATGAGGAAGAAGAAGATGATGACGAAGAAGAGGAGGAGGGTGATGGCCTTTCAAACATTGAGGAAGAGAAAGAGTTCTCGGATAGTCAATCCAAATCTGCTCACCAAGATTCCAGGAAGAATAGCTGTCAAAACAATAACATCCACAAGTTCCCAAGTACTGCATTTTCAATTCAAAACGGCACGTTTTCATGGCCCAAAACCAACGCCAATGTTTTGCGTGACATCAATCTTGAGGTGAAAACCGGGGGCCTCACGATAGTCATAGGACCCTCAGGCAGCGGCAAAACAGCCCTCATATCGGCTCTCACCGAAGAGATGGAACGACTTCGAGGGAGCATCAAGTGGCATTTACCCCCCTCTGTTGCTCTTACGGGACAAAGACCTTGGTTGTTGAATGCCTCCATACGTGACAACATTCTTCTAGGGCGAGCATTTAAGGAAAAGCGTTACGAAAAAGTTCTTCGTGCTTGTGATTTGGTGGCGGACATTGAACTTTTACCAGAAGGCGATGAAACGGAAGTTGGTGAACGAGGGGTCCTCTTGAGTGGTGGGCAGAGACACCGAATTGCAATTGCCAGGTGCATTTATTCGAAAGCTCCTTGCACGTTCTTGGATTCGCCCTTCAGTTCATTAGACTCGAACATCACTACTCACATCTTTCATGAGGGAATTCTTAGGATCCTGCTCAAGCGCAGAAGAACGGTCTTCATGGCCACTGATCGAATCGACTTCCTACAAAAAGCTGATTGGGTTATCTACATGAGTAAGGGCACAATTAAGGCCCAAGGCTCCGTGGACGAGATTATGAGACACTATCCAGAGTTACGCATCAATGTTAGGCACATTATCTCCAGAACCTCAACTTTGAGCTCGGATGACGGACTGGTTGAAGGGAAAACCGCTCAAGAGAGATGGACTTTACTGAAGAACGTGACCATATTCATGAAACAAATGCAAAGAGCAAGGCTTGTCAAAGACTCATCCAAGACCAACAAGCCTCAGTTCAGCCGGAACATTGGTCTGCTCAAGAAGAACAGTTCCACGAACAAACTTGCTCGAACTCAAATCCGAATGGACAGTTCCTCGCAATTGACCTTATGCCATGACATCCTGCTCCCCTCCGACGAGTGTGTGGGTTCAAACAATATATTCGAGCAAGGATCCGGACTGACCAGGACAGACTCTCGTCGAGGTCAGTATGGAAGTCTGCGGAAGCATCGGAAGTTCCGCACCAGTAGTGGATCCAGCGTAGGAAATCACAAGCTCAAGTCAATATCACGAGCCTCTTCATGGAGTACCAGCTTCAATAATGGGGTGCCTGTCACCTCTCTAAAACACGGTGGTCCTGTTATAAATCCGGCCAATCGGCGTCTGGCAGGGGTGGGGAGTTCCAACAGTTCCATTGGCCTTGTTCGACAAAGTGCCATCTGTCAAGCACCTTTACCTTCAACGGGATCTTTTGGAACACCTCGTAGTGTGAAGCATCAGGGCGAGTTTCAACGAATGCGTTCATTCCACCACATGTTGGCCTTTAAAAACCGATTAGTTAACTCGGGGAGCAGTGCTTCCTTACCCAAACACAGCTCTTCTGAGCCTGAAGGCTTTTCTTTTGAAAGCAACATGTCCTCATTTCGGTCTCGCTCCACCAGTCGGCAATCTTCATATCAAGATTCAAATGCTTCCTCCGTGGTTCTCCATAAGCCCGCCTATCCTCTTCATTGTCGGGTGATGCGAATGACGTCAAATGCATCCGCCATCTCCCAGATCTCTGGGTTCAGCGACGATTTCCACGATGACGACGAGGACGATGGTTTGATTGTCACCCGAGAATCGTCTAGCCAGGAGAAGCGGGAGTATGGTCAAATTGGAATTAATGTTTACTCCGAGTACTTCACGGCCGGGGGCCTTCACTTTGCCGCCATGTTCTTGTTCCTGTCCATTGCCCTCCAAAGCATCAAGGTTTACATGGACTTCCTGTTACGAGACTGGTCTCTGGAAGCCGGGAATGTCCACAACTCTGTGTCAATGTCCTACTTCACCTCGTATAGCACATTCTCCATCCTCGTGTTGGTGTTCTCGTGCTCAGCAAATCTAATTGGTCAGTTAATTGGGGCCAGAGCTCGGAGAACACTTCACTTTCGAATGCTCACCAACTTACTACGATGCCCTCTCGACCTTTTTGAAGCCCATCCAATTGGACGGATTATCAACAGATTCTCCTATGACATGTTCGTGGTGGACCAGAAACTTCCTGCCTGCGTTCAACGTCTGGTTCTGGTGTCCTTGATTTGCATCTCGGCCCTGGTGGTCAATTCGATCCAATCGCCTATATTCATTGTCTTTGCCGTTCCCATGATTGGCATTTACTGGTGGCTGCAGCACTACTATCGGTGTACTTCCCGAGAGCTGCAACGATTAGATAGTATCAGTCGAGCACCGGTCCTTTCGCATTTTTCCGACACATTAGGAGGGTTGAAGACGATCCGTGCCTTTCGGGAACAAAACCGATTCCTGAACCAGTTGTGTGAAAAAATTGATGCCAACACCACGTCGTTTCTCATCCTTCAGAGTGGCTGCAGGTGGCTGGGCGTGAGTTTAGATTGCACAGGTGCAGTCATGGTGTTCGTCTCGATCATCATCAATCTGTTTGTGTCCTATCAGTCCCCCGGGGAGCAATCCTCAGCCACCATTGGCCTTTCAATGAATTACAGCCTTTTGGTACCCATCTACTTGGCCTGGGTGGTCAAGTTTTTGGCTGACATTGAAAATTACATGAACGCCGTGGAAAGGATCCTAGAGTACACTGATTTATGTGTTGAAGAAGAGTTCCAATTGGAGAACTGTGAGGACCAGCTCAGTAATGATGGAGTGATTCGATTTGATAACGTTGGCTTGACCCACAGTCTTGATCTGAGAGCCATTATTCAATCGCTCAATCTGGAAATCCCGACCAAACAGAAAGTGGGGATTTGTGGGCGCAGTGGAGCCGGAAAGTCGACCTTGGTAATGAGTTTGTCACGGGTGACAAATGTCCTTCATGGGAAAATCACTATTAACGATGTTGACATAGCAAATATCCCTCTCAAGAATCTTCGTCGCTTCATTTGGACGGTTCCTCAAGACGTTACCTTATTCAGTGGAACCCTTCGAAGCAACCTTGACCCTGAAGACCAATTTTCTGACGCCGAGATCTGGCACAGCTTGGAACACATCGGACTCAAGGACATGGTCCAGAGTCTTGCCAATGGTTTGGACACGGAAGTGATCGAAAACGGGGACAACTTCAGCTTGGGCCAGAAACAGGAACTCGGTCTGGCCAGAGCCATTTTGCTCAAGCCTCCGATCTTGGTTCTGGACGAGGCCACGAGTGCTCTAGATCCGGCCAGAGAGATCCAACTGCACAAGTGCCTACTAAAGGCCTTCGCTGATTCCACCATCATTGCTGTTGCTCATCGTTTGGCCAATATTGTTCCTTACGATCGTGTCTTGGTAATGGGCGATGGTCGAATTCTAGAAGATGGAAACCCACGAGAAATGCTGAAGAAGCCCATGGGGTTCTTTTCGTCTCTTTGGAGAGCGGCTGGGGAAAAACCTCTCTAGTATTAGCTTGCAACTACATTTATTCCTCACAGAACATACAGTATTGAATTGCACCACCAGTCTCCAGTTTATGATGATATTTTGCCAAGCTTCGAAATAATAATGGACATTAATGCAGTTTCTGTCTTGGTCTTGGTCGTGAACAATTGGTCTTTGTTCATCATCATCACACATCGTATTTCAATAGTGATGGCCTCATTTTTCCTTATTTCTGGCTATTAGATTTGCGATGTTGCAAAGAGGTCCTTGTCCTTGTCTTGTCCTTGCCGGGACAACCAGTTGACGGTTGTTTGTTATTTTTTGTGCTTGAAATTGTGTCAGCCTTATATTGGTTCCGTAACAAGCCACTAATTGGGTCCATGGATTGAAAACAGATAGGACAAAGTCAATAGAACACAGACGTTCACTGAAAATCCTTCCATTAAGTTTCCATTCATTAGCTAGGTCTTCAGCAAATATTGAATGTATTCTTATCTTCTTCAACTTGATCAGGGATCAATGGCACAAAGTACAGAGCACTTCCAAATTGAAGCATGAGCTTTTGTCATTAGTTCCATCTCGAAAACCTTGAAGAGCCCTCAAGATGTTCTACTCTCATTTTCAAGAAGGTTACTTCGTCAGAAATTGGTTAAGCCCCCCACCCCCCGGGGGCTCTGTTCACCATGAAAACCTGGAATTTCCAAAGAATTGCAATTCGTCTAAGGGATCGATATTTATTTTTCAGGTTCGGGACCAATCAGTGTCCTTCATCAAGGCCAAAACCCTTCTTTCTCCGGGAACTACAGCCACTCGGTTAGGGTGGATCCGCTTCCACCTTTAAAGGCCGATGTGAATACTGCCTTGGCCACGATAATGAACATCCAAGGGGTGAAGGTCCATGTAGAGGACTCCCAAGGGAGCGTGACCGTGGATTGTGGGTAGGGTCTTTTTTGTCCAATTTGGTCAAGGCTACCATTTACACACATATCAAGCTCCTCCTCGGACAAGCTACCTTGGTAGACCTTTCATTGGTTTTGATTGAAACTTAAGTCAAATATTAGATTTAGATTGGCCATAACGAGCGGGTTTATTGACACGTTTCAGGATGAAAGCACTTCCGGAAGTGATTGCAGCTCTCGAGAAACCCACGGGCATGTCTTCATCCATGATCAAAGTATTCCAACTGGAAAAGCATCCGATTCTTGGCCAAGGCATGGGTCGATTGAAGGCTCTGGATAAGGCTCTGACCCTTCGAGAAATCGTACAAGTGGTCAAAAAGCACACAGGAGTGGAACATCTGAGAGTGTGCGTGGCCATGGGCAAAGATTTGGGTAAGTAGCTCAGACAAGTTTGGATCTAATGTTGTTGGATCTCTCACTAATATTTCGAAAAAGTTGCATTGAAGTCGGTGACTCGAAAAAACAGATCCTTTTTATTAGACCACATTCAAGTCATATTATTTTCTTCGTGAAACAGAATAAAAGCCAAAGTAAATGAAACTTGCTTCCAAACATCCAGGTGTTTCATTCTTACTCGATAAGGTTTCCAATCCATCTTCTGGCATTGTTTTTTTTTAAACCTGATGGATCTACCCAATGGATCTGAAATAAGTCAACGAAAGTGAAATCCTAACACCTGCAGAGAATGAATACCCCTAAAAACTAACTGTTTTCGACCCTTTGATTCCAAGGAGTGAAGAAAATTGTAAATAAAATAGCAAACTTTGCGCAAGAATGAATTTAAGCCGAAAGCATCTTTTTATCCGAAAATGATACGCTGTGAGAGAAATCTGGTATTGTTCAATTTACGTCCTAATAGAAAATGTTTCAAGTTTGCATTCACTTCGACTAAGACTGTCTAATAAACGTTATGTCTTAAAGAATGAAAGGAGCCAATCAAAGGAAACCAATTCCTAACAAAGTGATTCTCAATTTCTCTTAAAGTAAGGCAATAGTGAGCGTTTTTTCAAGCCTTTTCCTTACGTTATGAGGATTCGACCTTCATTTGGACAGCTGCATTCCGTTGAGCCAAATATGCATTGTAAGAGAACTTGAAAGTACCTTGGATCTTGCTTGCCCAGATGGGTCTACTTTTAGAGTAATTCAAATGTCAGATGGAGAGCATTAAGCGTGTGGTCAGCTTTCCCATAATGCTATCCGAGGAATATCAAATTACCCTCTGCATATTTGAAAGGACCAATCACGTTCAACAAAGTATGGCCTTGGAACGTTTTCGATGAACGGAGTTCTTGAGAAATAGTCAAATCCCAACCACAAGACTTAACAACATAGCCGTTTCTGGTTCATTTCCAAATCGATTTTTTTGGTTTTACAAGTCTGGTGCAAGAAAATGGACCATCAATTGATAATTTTCTGTTCTAGTTCATTGTTTGAAGAGAAAAGTGCCATGGAACCGGATCCCGTGAATGCAATAGATTTCCTCTATATCTATAGCGACTCCCGGCCATCTTGCGGTATCATATTAATATGATTAAATATGTTTTTATAACTGTCAATATGGTCAGAGTTAGAGCCACTAGTTGCTCTAGTCAGAACAAAGAAATTCTTGGCTAGAATTTGATATCACAGCAAGTATGACAAGATGTTGTTCAGATCACTTGATAATAGTGAAGAGGGAAAAAGCTAAACAGAACATACAGGTAGAGGGACAGTTGGGTAATGAATTTCTTGGCTATTGCAAAGTAGGTGGTGTCCCTTGCCAGCTCCCGTGGTTAATGGAATTTGGCTGGAACCCGAATAAAGGTGTCTGAACACCAAAACTCCGAAGGGATGTCGAGCCAAGAACAGCAAGGTCCTTAACCGGAAAGAACAGCTCGTGTCCGGAAGTCATCTACGGAGAGGTCAGGTTCCCAACATTGTTGTACACTGACCTGGGCAGCCCGATGGTGAAGGGCTTCACTTTGATTATTGTGTTGCAATATCTATTCAATTTAGGAATAAATCTAAATTCAATTGATTTTCATTCCGACAGATTTATCATTAGACCATGAGTAGCTTTACCGATTTACTGGACGGCATTTATTACTGGCTATTTTTGCTTCTCAATTGAAGTTTTGTGGTTTAATACTAAAACTCAATTATAGGTTGAATAAATAATTACTTATTTTCTACTTATTAGCTCTATGAGTCTTTATTGGTAGTTGTCAGGCAATGTCAAAGTCCGCATTAGTGTGATTTTCGTCTTTGGGCCCTTCCTTTTTAAGAGAGGTGGGAAAAAGAATCGTACCCGAGACCTTTTACTAACTTGGATAAAGTGCTAACCACTACGCCACGTTTCCTCCCGCAATACATATTATTTTCTAAGATGAGTTTTGATATCCAAATTTGAGGGACGGGACAAAAAGCTATTTTACTTCAGTGCTTCTTCAGAGGTATAGCTATATTGAGTCTTGGGAGCTATGATTACAGCTTGATCTTGAAGTCTCATTTCCTTCCTGTTGCACAGAACCATCTCAAGTATCAAGCAAGACTTCCTCTCTTTCATGTTCATGTCAAACGGTTCAAGGATCGATTTTTAGTGTTTGGTTGTTCATCTGGCGAAATGAAACGCCAAAGTTCGTGCAAGCTCCCTCAAACGCAAATTTGACACGAACTTTTCATCCTCGATTGAACGACTAAAAACCGAGTGTGTCTCGGCCATTAACTTGAAAGCGATCTTCCAGATTTAAGTTTCAATTGGAACTTGGATCCTCGAGTGAAAGCTTGCACCTCAAAATTTGCCGTTTATACTCGCTACAATTGCTTCCTGCGCATCTAACTACGCTCAAGAGTGCTTGCACCCAAGAGCTTTTAAAACTTGCAGATTACGTTTCCTTTTATTGTGCAATGCAGGAGATTTGTGTTGAAAGAGGTGCCTTTTCATATCTCAAGTTTGTTCAAAGCTCCAATCCCTGTACTTCTACAGACGGTCGAAGTCTTTAATCATACCAAGACAAGTCATAATCAAAAAGTTGCAAGTTGGAGTGTAACCATGGATTTAGCCAGCCATGTTAACGGGCTTTGAAACATATCAAGGCATTTTGTTGCATAAAAATCATCTCTTGTGTCTCCTTTGTCTTCATGATGGGGAAAGAAAACCTTGTTCCACGTCAATTCAAGATACAGGACACACTAGATTGCTTGAACTATTTATTGTTCAGTGTTGCGTAATATTGTAATCAAATGCTTAATTACCTTTTCATTCCAGATTGTTCCATATCCAGTGTGGCAAGTTGTGCGGGCTCTGGGACTTCGGTTCTCAAAGGCTGTTCGGCTGATCTTTGGCTCACGGGAGAGATGTCTCATCACGACCTTCTGGACGTGGTTCACAATGGAGGTTGCGTGATTTTGTGCGAGCATTCCAATTCTGAGCGGAACTTCTTACGTGACGTGGTGGCCGGGAAATTCAAGGGCATTTGCGGCTCTCTTGATGTCAAGATCTCTCAAAAAGATCGGGATCCGGTCATGATCGTTTAGATGAACCAGCACAAAATGGCAAAATAAAACAAAGTGTCTTGAAAAGCGGTTTGTTATGGCAAAAAAATCCCTTCAGGAGAGAAACCTGTTTGACTTCTAATTCTCTATTTTGAGGGATTCAATCGAACTGATGATTTTTTTTACAGCGTGACGAATGGCATAATTACTCATAGCACGTAGAGCTTTTATAGCGCCAAGTTTTGGGTCTCGTGTTTGATATTTTCCTTGTTTATCTTGAAGTGGTCAAGACTCGTATGTTACAAGAGGTGACAGTGTCCTTGATCAATAGAGAAAAGAGCTTTGCATGAATAGAATGCGCTCAATAGATGAAAAAGGACGAACCGAATTGAGCAAATTTTGACACAAAAAGGAGAATGCAATAAATTAGCTAGTGACGAGAGGTGTACTTGAGGGAATTAAATCCAAGGTGAATGGTAACCATGGGATCCAAACTAAGCCGTCCACGATGTGATTTTAGTACTTTTGTTTCTTATTATGAAAATGGTTTTTTCTTGCACTGCTTGCTTATTTTACTTTTTGCACAACTTTTCAAGATTGCATCTCTTCACCTTTCAAAATTAAAATGTTTCTAGGCATAGCCGAAATATCAAGCAAAAGAGTTGTTAATCTCAAAGCAGTTGATACTCTGCTTAAGCTGCAACGCAGTGCTGTTGCTGTGTTCTGTAGCAAAAACAAATATTCAAAATTCACTTTGGAAGCAAGGTTTTTTTTTTGATTGAAGCCAATATAACCAGTTGCTTTTGTAACTTAGCATAATTCTTCCTTTTATATTTGGCTCCCAGAACTGTTTGAATGAGAAATGATATTTGCTGCATTGATTTACTAAAATATAGTGCTTGCAATGAAAGTACGTGCATGTATTTTTCTATTACATTTTCGCTTAACGCCCTCTCATTGGTCTTTCATAATTTTGCTTATGATTCTGTTTAAAAATGCCAACTGCTCGAGAATATGAGTTACCAAATTCCGAACTTATTTATAAAATAATAGAAATCCTTGGGTCCGTAGGGTTATACATAAACCACTGAAAATTATGGACGTACCTCGACCAAGACTAGTCATAACAAAAAGCCAATTCAGCCGCAATTACCTTTAGGCTGTCTGTTGAAACTTTGGTCCGATTTGTTAGTCAAGATGTCAGGGCTGCCAGGCATATGTTGAAAATTGCGTTTTCTTGAGCTTCTCAGAAAGCTATGGACAGGCCGCGAACCTGAAACATGACAAGACTAATGGTGCAGCCCTGATGACTTGTCTTTGTCATCGAGATACGTCCATAATTTTCAGTGGTCTATGGGTCATAGCAACATCCAGCCCCAAAACGATAGTAATATTTGACGAACAAATTGACTCGATTTCATATGTTACACACCTATGTAAAGATCACGCCTTTGATTTATCTCCAGGACTTAAACAAAAAGTGATTGAAAAGGAGCATAAAACATGATTGGAATACGGCCAAAAAGGTTGAAAAAACGTGATGACTTGATAAAAGAGGCTCCAAGTTCGCCACAAATGGTGCAAAATGAGAAAAGTTGAGACATATCGGAACCTGTTGAATTTCTTACCTAATCATGGCTGTAAAACGTTGCAAAACCACGATCATGCTCATGAATACGTAGGTCTCAAAGGACATTTTAAGTCATTTATGCTTAAAAGAGTTATTACAAGAAGAAGAACATGTTTTTATGCGAATCATGTGAAGGCCTTTTGATTATGCATTGAGCTCCACTTTTTGAGTGAGTGATTGCAGTCAGAGTTCTTAGTATGCACGTTCATGATACGTGAGTACCTAACATAGTACGAGAAGAAAAGCACAGAAACAAACTGAAGCTTGCACTCCTCAGGTTTCAAGTTCATTTCCTTCGCTTGGATCAGCTTTGCCTGAGGTACCGCTTTGGATATCGTGGTGAGGCTTAGAAGAAATACGCATAAAAATCGATCATTTTCATGCTCATCAGTTATGAATATTTCTATTTATGTTACTAGGCAGGACATTAGTCGCTACTAAAAAAAGGAATGGAACACGGTTCTCGTTCCTTGAGCCAAAGTGAGAAACTAATTGAACAATCATGTTTTGATTTGGGTTTTCACGGGTTTTTACTAACCGATACAAACAATGTAATCCCTTGTGCAATTAAAACAAAAGTAATTTGTCCAATTTTATCACTAAAATTTGGTCTTTGGTCTACCACCTTGGCAGACCGAGCTAGGCCTTGAATGTAGGCCTAATTTGGAATAAAGCTTAAAAATTTGTCCAAGTCTGACTTAAAAGATGCAACCGGATCAAAAAAAGCCTATGTACGCCTTACGCATATTAGAGGGAAGCAAATTAAACCCTGATGGAGCCCAAGAAAGACGAGAAGTGGACTTCATTGTTCGAACTAGCCTGGATTCTCGTGGACTTGAAGGTGCTCTCAAAACGCACATTGATACTCTACAATCACTCAAGTTGACTCTAAATTCTAGGTTGGCACAAAGTTCATGAATGCTCTGGAAAATGTGCAGTGTCAAATACAGTCCAACTTCTTCCATCTGTCCCAAAACGAAAGTTAAGATACTTATCCGGCATCGGCGTTTGATTCAAAGACACTTTGGGAGATAAATCTTACGTTGTTTGCGATGTTTGAAGTGATTACTATTTCATACGAGTGGAATGAAGCGGAGTACAACTTCGTGAAAATTTCGCCCTGAATGATGTTTTTCATTTCATTGAGATCTATACTATGAAGCTTCGCATGTAAAGATTTTAGCCTTGATGTTCCCTATTCAGAATATCTTATTTATTGTATTGTTTCGGCATTCCGTAATTTCTAGTAAGATTTCCGTAAGAGCTTCATGTGTCCTTCAGTTGCTGCGAGAAAAACTTATGAATGAAAGCCGATTTGTGAGAGTAAAAAAAGCAACGAGTTGGAAATATGTTTTGTTCGTTTTTGAGATCAGAAATATGTTTTGTTCGTTTTTGGGATCCTTACAATGACAACGTACCATTTAAAGATGAAGCAGGATTGCAATTCCAACTCCGAAATAGGGAACAAATTATTGAAATTTCCTTTCTTGTAATTTCGTTATACTACCTTGTTTCCATGAATTTGATGGACAACGAAAATGTTGTATCTGTTGTAAACAAAACTAGCTTTGACAAATGTCTGGAATGTACACTCAACGCAAAAACAACATGTTTTTGCTATCTTTAATAATTGCAGAATGAATTGAAAATGGTTTGAAGCCGAGATGTTATGAAAAAATGGGTTTTGTCGCCACCTTGCTGTTTCGTTCGGCTCTTTTCCCCGCTTCTTCCTAGAACCATGGAACTGATAGCTATCCGTTCCATGCCAGAACTCACCTTGTCCAAATTTGCAAGATTTGGAAGACATCCAAAAGTTTGTTTCCTCAGTTGATCAATATAATTCAAAGTACAATGGAAAAGTCAAGAGAGGTATTAGGGACATTTTGGATTGTAATATATTTATGTATATTAATATATTGGATATTGGATAGCACTTGTTGAACAAATTCAAGACAAATGAAAATGAACTCATCACTTGATTATTCTAGGCAAGTGAAAGTGAGATGTTGTCATAAATGTTCTGGGCAAGTAAAAGTAACTTATTTCTTTTGCGGAACCGAACACTTCTTTTCGTAAATGAAATTTAACTTTCACTTACCCAGTCTGCGAAAGGTGAAGTCCCACCTGTGTAGAGACTGGTTTCATTTCTTGGAAAGTTATGGCGGTGTTCTCTATAGGGCATGTCAACTGAATGAAATTCAAGGAAAAATGTGCTCCGGCACCCTGTTTTTGGGCATTGTGAGACGGAGAACTAAGACAAACATCACAGTCAACTCGCACCATCCGCCCATTGAATTTTCAATAATCAAGCGATTTTGAGTCAGCTGTGTTACAAAACCCAACAAAAGGAACATGTTTGGTGTAATTCGGTGAACGCACTATCAAGTTGGCTCAATTCGGACATTTAGGCAAGCGCTGGTACCAGCAAACAAACTTGCCTGCCAATGCCAGTGATGAAAAATTGGCTTTTCGAACTGGTTTTAACGAAGCTGACCGTTCCTCCTATAGTAATGTAAAAGAAGGGTCAGCTTCTCAAAAACATGTTTGAAGCTCCAAACTTGCATCACTGATATTGGTAGCAGCAAACAAACGAACCTGCCAGAGCTTGCTTAAACGTCCCCATACCAGGATGCTATTTCCTTAGACAAGCAGGGAAAATGAAAGAGATGTCAAAATTAAATGCATGCACAGTGCGGTTTGGCTGGGCATGTTGTCTTCGATTTTACTCCCTGGAATAACATCAGTTGTTCACGAATGCGTTCACTTGACAAGCCCTATTGCTGAAGAAGAGAGACCTAATAGAGTGGTAAACGTTATTCTCCACCGATTAGTTGGCGGTGCTACTTTTTTAAATCTTAACCTGACCTAATCAAACCTAATCTAACCTTACCTAACCTAACCCAACCTAACCTAACACGATATTGATAACCCTTAAAGTCTCTATCTAAACCTTTTAACATTTTGCCACAAATTTAAAAATGAGCACCGCCAACTAATCGGTGGAGAATAACGTTTATCAACTAGACAACGAATTTGTAGAAGGCGGCGTCATATAGGCGCTCATGGGCTCGATCTAACGGTGTGAAGTGAAGAGGCTGCTATATTCTGAATTATTCATGAGCGTAGCGGGAGGCTACAATCGGCGGGTGAGGAGAGTGGAGGCTGTAGACTTCAGCATCGATTCATTCAGCACACCCACAAATAATGAAGTGAACCAGCATGTCACTTCTTACGCCAAACTTGTTTGCTCAGGATGGCTAAGAAAGGGGCTTGTTTGGCAAGCGACTCTGCCAGATCCCGCGAACCAATTGATGCCTCCCTAGACCTGGTAGTAGGAAATAGTTATGCCATTTTATATCTGATGAACCAATATAATGCCTTTCTTCGACCTTTCGTACGGTGAAAGTATTATTTTTGAAGGTTTTTTCCAATTGTTGGTCAAAGGCTCTAACTCTCATTCAGGTCCGTCTTATTTTTTAATCCCAATGAAGAAATAAAACACTTTCTCAAGAGTTTGGATTTCATCCAAGTACCTTAAAATTAGATGCAGAATTTCTGAACCTGATCAAATAATATATATAAATAAAAGTCAAGTAAAATAAATAATCTTCTCGTCTTGAACTGCTGGGATTCCAATCCCGGTAGCGGTAAGGAAGTCCACACAAAAAAATAAAATAAAATAAAAAAGAATTGAAAAGTTTTGAAGGCAGATAGATTGTCCTTTCTAATCTTAAGGACTAACTAATATTTTGGCTTGTTAGCTATTGAATAACATAACTGGAAGGGAAATGGCCTGACCTTGTTTCTTTTTGTTTAGCTCTACATTTTCTGACTCGTTTTCCTTCAACGAATACATGTGATCGAAACAATAGACTTGATAATCTTAACAAAATGTGGAGGTTTAATGTACATAGAGCGTGTTGGAGTTTTATAGTTATATAGTTACAGTTTATATAGGTTTTGGACTTCGCGTTGCTATTTTGCCAATGTTTTTACGGGGTCACCCAAGGCCGCAAATCTAAATGGTGTCCATTCCATCTATTTGTCAGATGTCCATGGTTAGACTAAAATATAGATTTGATACCAATCATGTTGATATCTACTCATCCGGCCACGTTGAACGGGAATTGATCTGTTCTCCCATCTCTACTTGCGGCACGTGGAGAATGGGGAGGACAAAACAGTTGTCTCAACAGTGGGACACAAATATTTTTGTAGCTGACAAAGTTTTAATGCTCTTCCTGTCTTATCGAAGAATTCAAAGGGATGCTCCAAGTACTACTTTACATGAAGAATTGATTTCGATTGTTCGAATTATGAACACGCAAACATCTAATGCAACAATACAAACAGGTTCCACGGCAACTCAACCAAGAACAACTTGACCCTAATGATAGTTCGACCCGGTACAGATATTAGATGTAACATATTGGTTCAAAAATATATTTCATTTACGGAATAAAATTGAAACTCTGTTTTAAAACATGTAAAAATCCAAAAAGCACCATTCAATTCATTATTTAATTCTTTTGAAGACATGCAGTATTTACTGTAACCAAGGCATAAAAAAAAGAAATGATATTGCTTTTTATTTCAAGTTATATTTCTTTTCAATTTTCCGACTAGCGTTGTAGAGTGGGAGGTTGGCCCAGATGGGTACATTTCCATTTCGAATTCGAGATCTCAGTCGTTGGAAAAGAGACACAAGTCAGTTCATGTCGTCTATCTTGATTTTGAGAAGGCCTGTGATAAAGTTAATCATGGCCCTTTGTTGAATACACTTTAAAGCATTGGGATCCAATGCAAGGTTCTGGATTAAATAAGAAGCTTCATTCATAAAATTCATGAAATTATTCAGGTTGAAGGGTCGAGTTGTCCACTGGGTCAAATTATCAGTCGCGGCGAGATGTCCTGGGTCGAGTTGTCCGCTGGATCCGGTCACCAAACAAACCATTTGCGGCATAATGCCCTTGAGTGTTATCTACTTTGTGTTCAGGGGTCAAAAGGCTCGAACTGTCATGTGATAAACAAGTATGTGCTTTATGGTGATTATACGAAAATAAGAGAACAGGCCCATGCAAAAGCAATCTTGAATTCGATGACATTAATTGAACTAACTAAATATCATATCAGATGAATTAATGAGGTCAAAAAAATACCAAAAGAGCCACATTTTCAATATGATCCAAGTTTTTGTTGTTTAACGAGGAAATAAACAGGGCGATTAGGATTAAGCGGGACATTACACTCTTTTATGCCTAATTCATATGTTTGAAGCCTAAACCATTAGATATTACTGTTTTCGGATTGATCTAACACCTGTTTAACACCATTGATACAAGTGTAATTCTGTATGATCAACATCAGTCCCAGAACATGGATTGAAAAGAAGTAGTAATCGAATTTCATCAAGCGAGGAACAGCATAGGGAAAACTTTTGTAGAGACTGAACAACCTCAAGATGAGCAATCAGCAAAAATACTTTGCATTTGGTTGAAATCTTGGAAGTATCTTCATGTGATCTGGTCGTATGAGAAGATTCTTAAGATAGAAGTGGTTTCCAATACTCCCAATGACCAAGGTTTGGGCAAAAACCTGGAGAACATTCTGAGAATCAGAGGACGATATTTCGTCATCAAAAACTAGCCTCTGCGATGGTGTGGGCTGATAAGATATCCAATGGCCTCAAACCGTCCCTCATCTTCATACCCGAGGGTGTGAAGGTCAAAAGATCACCAAAAGGACCTCAAGCCCCAGGGGAAACGAGAAACATTTTTACCACACATCATTTCAATAACTCAACGTCATGGACTTTTCCATTTGAGCCCATTCTTGAGAGGAAGGTGGGCGTCAAATCGTCCTCCAGTGTCGGTCCCCTCAAGGAAGTGTTAGAGGCTGATTGGGCCGACCTCGATCCTGACATCATCCGTCCATCTTGCCATTCAGTCGATGGAAGACTTGATGTTATTGTGAGAGTCAGGGGAGGTTTTTGAGAATGTATCAAAAAGCTTTATCAGACAGCTATGTTTTCATATCAAATTAGAAGTTCGTACGCGTACAATGCTGTAACATTCTTAGTTTTTATTATATATAAAGTTAAAGTTGTCCCGCTTATTCTTGGTTGCCCTGGAAATATAGCGTATATTTGATGATATATTTTTCTGCACGATGCTTCAAGCATGTACCAAATTGTTCTTTAACATTCGCAAAGCTTACTCTTCATGGAGAAGCCCATATTTGGACCTCCATAAGTTTTCATCAAAACTATTCTTGCCAAAACTTAGAGCGACACAAGGGCAGGTGTTGGCGGGAAAACGCAAATAAAAACAATTCAAAAGTATCGATCGATTACAGGTTTGAAGTTATTGAATTTTTCAATTAACGCGGAAGGTCTAAAATTCCAAAACTGTGCATGCCTATTGCCGTCCATTCAATATCGTAATTTTCGATGAGCTAAAGCCGAAGGTAGAAGTAAAAAATATGGTTAATTCGTTCCCTTTTACTGACTAATGTTTTATGAATTGTTTAAGCAACAACACACAAAAAAATTCTGACCGTAGTGGTGTTTTTTGATACTGTATGCAATGTTTTTTACTAACATGTGTTTTCATTACAATATCTATCATTATCGGAACCATTGGCAATATTTGTTTGAAATAAATGAACGTTTTTTATGTGCAGGCGTTTACTGACCAAAAAATGAATTCAGATTGACTTTTCGGGTTGCTCTTTTCTTTTTCAACTTTGCTCATCAAAAGTATCTCTACCCCATTTTGGATGCCGTTTTTGATGCTTAAGAAAAAGTATTGTGGGGTTTTCTCCGAATCAACTCTGAAAGTCCTTTTTCTACTCCAATATATAGAACATAAATGCTACATATACTGATGCAGGAGACAAATTATTGTCTTGTCTTTGTTGCATCATTTCGATTTCAGTTTGAGACCGTTGTCAAATGCGACATGTGTCAGTTTCTAACCTTCGAGGTAATGTGTTCTTTATGAGGGAAGACCATTTTGCTTAGCCATTTTCATATATGCTTCAGATCCCAATGCACAATTTTCTACTAGAGTACTACGTACCTTACAATTGAAAGATAAATTAAAAGGCATTCGCCTTCATTCATTATAATTATCCATTTAAAGTAAATAAAACACTCTTGGAAATCTTTATTGTACTAATAGGGCTCTCTGAGCTCCATCCCCTCACCTCGCACATTTCGAGAATGATGACATTCTGTTAGACTGTCCATGCTTGCTTGTACTTTGTCCTGTACTTAAAGAATGTCCTCGTCTGGGTGAGGGCTATGGTGGTGGTGTGACCTGGGTGTGACCCGATATCGTGTCTGGCGATGGCGTGTTCCCTCCGAATTAGCAAGCAGATGCGTCAGTAGTTAACAAACAGACACACGAGTTTCTCTAGATCATACTCCATATGAAATATGGACTTTGGAATTAGCCAATATCTGTTATATTTGAATTAAACTAATCAAATGAGCATGAGTTGCTCACACCCATCTTGTAGGATTTGGGCGGATTCAAGTTTGGAATTGTGTACCCGTGTTACCTATTTCACTTTTTCAAAATGTTGGTGTTCATCTTATGCCTGCGACTCATCATTTTCATTTCATAACATAAATGTTTATGATAAGCTCGTCCATGGTGAAGTTCGGGTGTCATGTTGCATCGCCGATCACGTGTTGGATGAGTGCACGTGACTCTGTTCGTGGAAATGGTCCTAACTAACATTTAAAAAAAAGGAAAAGCCTCTCTCTGCCTTTGGACAATCACGCTCTCTTGCTCTTTACAGAAGGCATGAGTCGGGAGTCATGAACAAAGTTCAAAAATCATGTCCATGTCAACCACTTTTAATAGATATTACATCGATGACTTCCATTCCAGAGATCGTTCATAACTCGACAATATTTTTGACTTGTTTAACTGCACCCAGAAACATGCCACGTTGACACAACTTCTTGAACCAAATAACCCCTGAGCATTTGATGCTTCAATGAGCTTACAAAATATTGGACAACAAAAGGAAATTCTATTAGTTCAAAATCGGTTATCAGTCAGACCAGAATCCATTACTTTGGATATCAGTTCTCTGATGAAATTAAAATTGTTAACTTCCTTTCTCCCATCCAGTTTCTTTACAAATAGCCACTCATATGAACACTTACCAGATTGGGGGCTGAAAACCTATGCTAATATGGTACCACATCAACATTAAATTCATTGCAAAATTATTCTAGCTGAGTGAGGGGATTGGAGACTAAATGACCTTGGCAAATTAAATAAGATAATATGTTCATGACTTGCTAAATGTAGATTTATGCAAATTTTGAACTTTACTAAGCTAGAAGCAAGTAAGCGGCGCAAATATCAAACAAACAGTAAATAAGTTTTGTTAAGACTTTTGTAATTTTATTGATTCTCTTATACTCTTATCAGATTTTAGTTTTCTTAGTTATAGGCAGTTTTTACCAAGATTTTCTTTTTAAGGCAACAAAAACATTTGTGAATTGTGTTTGTAACTTTAGAAACTAAAGACTTTTAGCCAAAAATAGGCATACTGCAGTTAAAATCTTATCTGGCCAACCATACTGTTATAGACTCATTCAAATGGTTTCCCGCTCCCTTCTTCACCTTACTCACTCATAGTCTTGCCCTTGTTTCTAATTGATACCTCACTTTTGATTTTACTAATTCAGTCTGATTTATCTTTCCGTTAACTGCCCCTTTAGTGTCCCACAGTCATTCAGTAAATATACAATTGGATCAATCATATACTTATTCCGTAAAGAGTTCCTCCGCTTGTGACCATTTGAGAAAGTCATAAGAGGCAAAAGTAAATAAGTCAAATGTACACCTTCTCTCAGGTTAAGACACTACACTAACTACTCATAAAGAAATGTAGCCTCTCTCTAGTGATCAACGCTATAAAAAAAACATGTAACAGAATAGCATTGATAAAGAAAACTAGGCTTCGAACCTCAGTCAATCAAAATTCAAAAACATGGCGAGGTTTATCACTCTCCATGACGAAAGTTAATCCTCGGCGCTTCTATTCCTCTTGATATCAACCGGGGATTCGTTGCATGTTGCTAGGCCGTCAGTAGTTCATGCGTTTCTCCAATGGTTCGGCCTGACCGTCGTTGAAAAACGAACGAACTAAGGCAAGTCCTGTGGACTGTACAAGTTAGCAGATAGACGTGAAGCGCTGTCATTTCGGAAGGTACAAGTTCAAATCCCAAAGCGCCTCTCCAGTGCAGAAAACGTTTCTTCCTGTACCCTCGCTGCGGCTTGGCTCGACGTTTTATGCCTACAACTTGAGAGAATCTTCAGCCAAAGTGCAAGTGCACACGGCTAGAGAGCATCACCATCATCATCTCCGCAGCCTCCTCCAGCCTCGATCCTCCCATCCAAAGGCTGCTAAGCATAAACGAGCGCCCTCCCCGTTTTGGGTGCCTTATTCTCTACTGTGTCGTCTGGCTTGTGTGCCCTTGCTCCATGTTTTGCTCGGTGTGTGCGTTTGTTCTTGCAGCGGACGAGAAGTCGTCGGATGCGGATAGAAGCAACAGGGCTCTCACTTGAATCTAGAGAAATCAGTCGGTTTTGTCCATCCAGACTTGTTGCAAGCAAGCTCCTCTTCCTGGCAAAAGAAATGGCTCCTCAGTCTTCAACAACGGAAGTGATCCACTTGGTGGACGATCAGAACACCAACCAGAATGAACAGGATCTCAGACTGAGAAAACAATCTGCGGCCAATGGGGAAGAAAATCAGAAGCAAAGTGTCACCAAGAAGGAGGATCAGGAGGTGGACGAGAACGACTTGTCGACTTCAACCGCTCCAGACACCAAAGCCTATCAAATGACCATTGTGTGGCCGAATGTCATCAAGTTCGCAATATTGCATTTGATCTACTTCTACAGTTTCTTTTGTCTTACATCAGTCAGCTACCAAACTCTTTGGTTCACTTTCGCGTGCTACGTTTATGGCGGTTTGGTAAGTGGATTTTGCCGATATCATTGTCTTTCTGAGAAACACCAAATGTAACATATATATTTTTTTGCGAGTTGAACAAGAAAACTCGTTTATTCCCAGACAACGTGTACTCAAGCACACGTATCAGTACAAAAAGAGAGTCTATTTTTTTACAACTCCCTAATGCGAATTTGAATGTACTATTGCATACAATCCAAATTTGATACCCAGTTGGACAGAACGTGATCCTGAAAAAAGCCGCAATTTGCCTCCTTTTAGTTACTGTGGACTCTCAGACTGAAGATAAGAGACTAGCCTAAACGCAATGTTCGCAATTATTGACACATGTTAGCAATATACGTGCACCAGTGTTATCTTTTTTTCTAGAAAGATCACGTTTAGCTCAAATAAGCTCAAAAGGGGGCGCTCTTTAATGTTCAAGTTCACAAAATATACAAAAACACCCCTCTCACCGTCACCGAATCAATATCCAGACTAATCAAAGCCCATTAAATGTGTGTTCCGGATGTGTGTTCACGATCGGTTCCTAAATCTAGAACGCATTTGTACGGTGGTATCACTACGCCCTCTGGCGGTTAATAATCAAAGAGTGGAAAGAGCCTTAATTGCAAAAGGCTGAATGGCTGCTTTTTCGCTCTAGGGTATCACGGCTGGAGCACATCGTTTGTGGACCCACAGGTCTTACAAGGCCCGCCTACCGCTTCGCATCTTCTTGGCCATTGGGAATTGCTTGGCAATGGAAAATTCAATCTACATCTGGTCTCGGGATCATCGAGTCCACCACAAGTACAGTGAGACCGATGCTGATCCTCATAACGCCAAACGAGGTTTTTTCTTCGCCCACGTAAGTACTTGAACATACTTGGCAAGATTCGGGAACTCATGCCAGAAATATCCACTTCTTGGAAGTCTCGCTATAAAATGCAGTACATCTCAATTTTCCATGAAGGGGTTCCTATTCTATTCATGGGTGAATATGTAGGCCTAGCCAAGGCGTTCCAATGACTCAGCTTAGCACTTGGATACACTGGTTTGCTTTTGTGCTTTTATTACATTGTAATCTGTGGCTGTTATGGCTTGCCCTTCTACCCAATGAACCCTGATTGGAGAAATTTATCATCGCAGAGGAAGACGCATTATTGCAACGTAGACGTCTTGGTGAAGCATGCCTACAACGAGATGGGGCAAAAACGGCAATTTTCTTCTTATTAATACATAATTCATGGCGGTTTCAGATAGAAAATTTCGAGTTGCCTTCAATTGCAACGAACAATAACGGACAAAATAACGGAGTTTTGTGAAAGGGACAAGACACAGAATTATTGCGTAAGATTATGTATGATATGGTTCCCATTCATATTAATGTTGCATACGAAGAATTACAACTTTGTCAGTTTTGATTCAGATGAAGTCAGTATACAGTATAAGCTTATATTATGGATGCTGTCAATCAGTAACAAAAAAATGAAGAAAAGTTCCAGTGGTATTTATGAGATTTGCCTATGGTCAAATTCTGAAGAACGTGCGGATATATGAGATTAATTGACGATATTGCATCAGTATTTCCGATCAAAGTCCAAATCCATAGGTTCAAAGGTCCTTATATTGCAATACTTAGAAGGGATCACAAGAGAAGATAAAGGGTTGCCAAGGAGAAATGTTTATTTTTTTGGGAAATGACGATAAATGGGAATTGAGAAAGGAATTCAGTTTCTTCCAACTCCTCCAACAATCCTTGTTTTTGCACAGGGTCCAAATTTCACAGTTTCATTCATGGAACCGATATGAGAGACATCTCGTGTAATAAATCAAGCTCTGCCACGCCTGAATGACCTTCTCCCACCGAGTTCGGCAAGATCGTAAAAGGTCAATCAAGTCTGTCGATGGGTCACTGAAAGAACCAATTCGAATTGGAACATGTTTGGAAAGCTATAAATGTTCCGAAAAGAGATCACGGGCGTCTTGTACTATACGTTTCCAAATTGTCGTTGGACTTTGCTTTCAACTGAATGGAGGGTTCATCTCCCTAACTAACAAAGAGGATTAACATACAGGTCCTCAGAACTCGTTTGTGTATGAGAGATTGTACCCTAATGTGAAGGATGAAGTCATCGTTCGTTTTGGATCGAACTCCTTCACTGATCTTTTTGTTGGCTTTTACTCTCGTACGAAATGCAGTGAAACAATAAGTAAAGGATGAAAATCCCAAAAAGATTGAGAGATACACTAAACTGAGTGTTCTGTTGGTCAATTCATTGAATAGAAATCATTCAAAGCTCTGAAAAAATGCTGTCTTACTCACGTTCTCCTTTTTTGCGATTGAAATTTTTTTTATCAGTACTTCCGAGTCCCTTAATAAATCATCATCTTTGGCTTCAAAACCTCTTTCATTGTAAAGAAGGGATCCGAATTCAATGACGGGAGTCGAATACCCCAACAAGGGATACATCATTAAAAGAGAAATATAAGCCTCAAATTATTCGATAATTATCAGTACACTCGATTTATCTCTAAAAATCCTTGGATGAGTCTACAACAAGATCACTTCCTTCCTTCAGATTGGCTGGTTGTTGGTCCGAAAGCATCCCGATGTCATCAACAAAGGCGGCAAGCTCGACATGTCAGACCTGAAGAACGAGAAATTGGTCATGTTCCAAGACAAGTACTATATTCCCATGGCCCTGTCCATCTGCATCTTCATCCCGACCCTGATTCCGTGGTACTTCTGGGGCGAATCCTTGTGGCTCTCCTACGTTATGGCCGTATTCCGTTATTGCTCCATCCTCAACGCCACCTGGTTGGTGAATTCGGCGGCTCACATGTGGGGTGGTCACCCTTACGATGTCAACATCTCTCCCGCCGAGAACCGCTTTGTCTCCTTCTTTTCCCAAGGAGAAGGGTTCCATAATTACCACCATACCTTCCCTCATGACTACAGTACTAGTGAATGGCGATACTCCTTGAATTTCACCACCTTGTTCATCGACATGATGGCCTGGTGTGGCCAAGCTTATGACAGGCGAAGCATTTCTCGTGAGGTCGTTGAGGCCAGAATGGCCCGAACTGGATCCGGTGCTATCAAGCATTAGATGGTTCAAGATGCAATGGTCCAAGAGCCGGCATTCATCATGGATCATGAGTACTGTAAACATTTATCACGGACGTGAGAATTTCATTATGTCCAAGAAACAACCACAATACCAACATCAACATTGAGATTCGATATTTGTGAATAGAGCATGTCTATCTTTTGTTACGCTAAATCATATGCTTTGCTTCATAAACTGGAACACCTTGACTGTATGATGATGGGTTTTGAGACCTCGGGAAACCGGAACTTGTGGATTGACTTGAACTCAAAATTTATCTGGCACACCACTCATGTTGAAATGGCCATGGAATAGGTTCAAAGTAAAAAAGGGTAGCCCCTGTTCTTTGTGAACGTCTTATTGTTTGAGAAACTCGTATATTTACTTATCTGAATACACAAGTCACACCTAATACCTATAAGACATGTTGACTTGACGCAACGTTTGACACAAATTTACAAAAGTAAGACTGCATGCTGTACGATGTAGATGATTAAAAAAGTTTAACTAATACCTCAAGCCAGAACTAGCTTGTGAAATCCGTTTGTCTTTGATATCTTAATTGAAGCGACTTCATAGTACGTAATTTGATGTCATTATTTGGGCTTTTAAAGCCATGAGAAAGCCGGAACTCGCCATGAGCTCGTATGATATTTCTTTTTTTTCTCTCTCTCGAAACAAGCCAATTAGTTGGCGAACCAAGACCACAAATTGGACCCTTTACAATTTCCAGATCAAGTGACGTCAAACAATGGCTCACTATTTTTCCCATTTCTACGTCAATTCCACCAAATGTATTATCGTTCGTGCTTGATTCTTCAGCACATCCATTTTGAAGGGATGAGATTCAGCAAATAATTATTTTTCCTCCGTACTAGAATTCCTGAAGTCTAAATAAGAGGACGGATTGCTACGTGTACTCTTATGATGGCCTCATGGTAGAAGGAAAGCACCTCTGTTGGGAAAGTTGTGAGAAACAGCAAACGCAGCCGAGCAAGGACCTCGTGTTACACGTATTTCATCATTGTAGTAGCACAACACACATTCGATCTTGCTGTGAAGTTCCCAGCCATAGAAGCGGATGTCTCCGATGGAAGGCCAAATTATTTGGCCTCCACCTTGAAGGCCATCATCGTCCTCGACTTCGCTTCCTTCATCTTTTCGTCTTCATTCTTTTACGTCAAGTGACAAACATGAATACCCTAGTTGGCTGTGAATCCATTCCCCAGGTCCAAGACCTGATTGAAGAAGCCAAAGACCGGTTCCACCAAGTAAGTCCATTAAGCCTCTCCAAATCGTCCTTCACTGAGAAATTTTCCATTCCTCCGTAAGGAATTCCCAGGTTCCAGCCCAACGGTTTGCGCCATTGCGCCTGGCCGAGTGAACTTGATTGGTGGACATACAGATTACAATGCTGGTTTTGTCCTCCCCATGGCCTTGCCAATGGTCACGGTTGTGGTTGGACGAAAGCGGGATGATCCAGACTCAAACCGATGCTCAATCGCCACCACGTTCTCTGTGCGCGAAGGCGAACCCAAGCGTGTGGACTTTGATAGTGTGAGCCTTCAGTATGAAGGTGAAGCTGTTCCAAAGTGGGGCAATTACGTCAAGGGAGTGGTGGCTTGCTTTCATCAACAGCCTCTTGATGGCATGGGTTTCGAGGCTGCTATTGCCACCTCAGTGCCAATTGGTAAGTGAGTGAGTGAGTGAGTGAGTAAGGTCGTGCCTTTGGGTGTCTTTTCTTCATTTGAACTTGGAATTTGGGACGTGATGGCTTGGTGCGAGGAAGAAATAACAAGGAGGGATCTCCTGTTGAGTTAGACATGAGGAGCGGTGAAAAACAAGTTGTTTAGTACGCGTGTTCAAGTCATGTCCTGATTGGGCCACTTCCAGATTTGTCTGGCTTGTCTCATGTTTATGCAATGAATTCTTCTTGAACATGGGGCCAAAATACTGAGAATTGCAGTTGGAAGACGTTTCATAAACGTTGAAGCCCAAGGAACAATGTCTGGACCGCTGAGAATTGTTGGTGCCTGATACCCTTTCAATCAAGCTCGTGAGCAACATTTGTCATCATAAATTGCCCAAGGACTGAGGGACTTTTATGCGAGTGACAAAAGGACAAAAATGGTCTCGAGAACGAAAAGAAAAGCGTGCCCGCCGGAAGGGGGCCTTTTTAGTCGGCCTTTAATCTAAAGATCCATTACTTGTCCCCTGTCCCCCTAAAAATAGTTCCCATTCTTCTTCATGTTCAAAGGGGGATCAAGACACTTGAAGATCCCTCATTTCCCCCCCAATCCTTCATTTCTTATTCGAGCCTTCCCGACCAATTTATTTTGATCTCATCTCATCTCATTCCTCATTGAGCTTTTTCTTGCTTTATCTTCAAACCCTATGAAGACTCATTCAATGAAAAAAAAACTCTTGCAAAATTGAAGTCCAGCAAAGCGACCTCCAACATCAAATGATCTTGGAATAGAACTACAATATACTGAGCCACAGCCCTGTTTTTGACCAACCGACGGAAAATACACAGAATGTTGTTCCTCCTTTAAGATCCACGTCAAAGCTGATGAACCGAGGGGGATTGATAGTTTCTTACCGAATCTCTTGATCCGTTTGACTTCTTTATCTCAATGTCGGGTCTCACTCATTCTCTTGGCAGGAGGTGGACTGTCGAGTTCGGCGGCGCTTGAAGTGTCCCTGTATACGTTCCTGGAACTGATCACGGGTTCTCCTGCTCCCTCTTTGAAAGAGAAGGCTCTCAATTGTCAAAAGGCCGAGCACCAATTTGCAGGGATGCCATGTGGCATTATGGACCATTTCATCTCCGTTATGGGGGAGGAAGGGCATGTGATCAAGATTGACTGTCGATCCTTGGGAGTGGAGAAGGTCCCACTGGCCAATCCTGATCTCTCGGTTCTCATCATCAACTCCCATGTGAAGCACGAGCTCTCGGGCAGCGAATACCCAACCAGGTAGAACAATTGGAATGATCACTATGTCATGAAATGGACCAGATGGGGAAAGCGAGGACCTTTGTATTCAGTTTGTCACCGGGAAAGGAATGCGTACCATCTACTATGTTTGGCCAAGGACGACTTCACCACTGGACAGCGACGGGGGTGGGGAAAATGAATAATTCCAATTCCAATCAATCAAATGCATCTCTCTTTACATGAGTTGAATCAATTACAACCTCAGAAAGCAATGGTCAGTTTTGATCTCAATCGAAAGTCTGTGTCAAAAGATATGAGCATTTAAAACTCGGACCAGGGAGGGTGCTAAGCAATTTCTTTTCTGCCCAGGTCGTACTGAGTTTCAGGAATCATTGCTTTTGACGCAGACGTTCGATTGAGGTCACAAAAGGCGAACGCTATTTGAGCTAACTATAGTCCAACTTGTGCGAAGGGAAATGCATTCGGCTCATCTGGATAAAAGTTACGTTTCCCCCACCCTACCGTCTCTGTCCAGTGATGACGTCGTCCTTGGTTTGGCCAATACAGTGGACCCTTCCAACAGTAGACGGAGCTCTAAGAACGCAATAGAGGAATAAATCCCTTGAACGTGGACGCACTTTTTGCACTTTCGTGTAATCAAATTCCTTCTCAAATACTCTGACCCGACTGAAATGGTCTTTGGGGAGGAGCTCAGAGGGAAGTGGGCGGATGTGAAAGTTTTTTTGGGCTCATGATACTGTGGCTGCCATTTCGACACAAGGGGAAACTATTGGATTTTCTTTTTGATTGTTTTTGTAGAGACTTTGCCCTCCTTGCAAGATTACCTTGACAGAAGTTGAGGATGAAATACGTAGAAGGCTGGCGAAAGTATGTGGTGTATGAGACTGGATACATCATGAACCCAAAATGATAATGAGCAAATGTGAAAATAAAATTGCACCTCTATAGAGGTTTGTTGGGCCCATAACGCGTAAAATGGGTCCATTATTTCCCATCCCCGTTTCCCTTTTGAAGCTCTCTTTAGATTTGCTTGGGATCCTACGCTTAAGGAGGTAAAGTCTGCTCCGACCAGAATATTATATGGGTTCTCATGCAACCCTCGGACTGCTATTCATTTTGCCTACAAGGTCAAGATCGTCCAGGATCTCAGGGTTCCAGAACCGATCCAACGTAAACACGTATTAAAATCATCTTACCCTTTTAGTGCCAGCCTTTTTCAAGGCCAAGGCCTGACAACAAGTAATAACTTATTGGGACATTACTTAAGGCTCTAGACCCACCCACTACTGATGGGATGAAATGAATAGTCACGGCAGGTTGCGACTAGGGCTACCAATATACATTTTCAATGACAAATGACAATACCGGTGAAAAGTCCGAAACCCGTTAGTTAGCCTCAAAAAATAACCCTGATTTTTCTTCCGTCAAACCAGGGTTGCTTTTTGCTCAAACATAACTGTTTAGTGTTCACTTTACGTTGGAATCGGTTGGTGCTTTCACTTCCCAGTTTTTTGGCAACCTTAAGTTTGAAAAATTTATTTGATTCCATTACTGTCACCCCCATCCACTCTATTAGGAACTTGACCCGATTCTCATCTTTCATTTGAACATTTCATGCATTTCACTTATTAAGCTCATTTCCAAGCTACGTTAGAGCCTCATTGAGAAATAAGGACCAAATTGCCACATAAGACAAAACGTTTGCTCGAACCGGTCTAGGCTTTGCACAGTCCAATTAGTCCCATTCATTTGCTTCTTTCCCAAAGAAACCGGCTTTAAATGCAAAATTTATTTTCTTTCCTTCAAATCGTTGAGGAACGAAATTTTGGCTGTGGCTTGGAAAACGGCACCAAAATCAGAAGCCACTAATTAATGAGGCCCATGGCCTCGTTTCCAAAGTAAATTGCTTTGTGATCTAATACAGCCTAGAGCCCTACCTTTAGTGATGTGTCTCACAACAATCCTACTTTATAGATCCCAGAGGTGAATGTCCTGTCTGTCTAAGCCTTGGAACAGACTTATGAGATATTGCCCAAATAGCCCTTCCCCTTTGACAGTCAGCAACTGATCCACGTACTTTCGACTTTCCTCGTCACTTTCCGTGCTTGAGTGATTGAAAAGCACGTGATGAACTTTTTTCTTCTGATGTTTCTTTCTCAGGCGTCGCCATTGTGAAGAGGCAGCCAAACTCCTTGGGGCCAGCAGTCTTCGTGACGTGTCCATGTCCGAGTTTGAAAAGCAGAAGGAGGTCCTCTCCTCGGAGGAAATGTGCCGCCGAGTTCGTCATGTTATTTCCGAGATAGCTCGAGCTCAAGCGGCGGCTGAGGCTTTGAAAGCTGAAGATTTTGAAGCCTTTGGCAAACTTGTGACTCAAAGTCACGAATCCTTGAGGTGAGGGGGATCAAACGACGCAATAAAATGGAATGCCTGTTTTATTCAGCAGCTTGTCGCTCTGTTCCAACGACCGGGGAAAAAGAGGCGAAAAAAGGGGAATCGGCCAAGGTTCCATCTTTGGTGGATGCAGCCCACAAGTTGCTTTAATACGTTTTGAGTGCAGTTAAAATGACAGACATGTCCCATTCAAGCTCATCCAACAGCCATGGGCACATACCACCACACAGAAAGAGTAATTTTAAACAGCTTCCATGGCACATAAGGCGAAACATTTATGGGCATTTGGATGGGCTTTCCCGAAGAAATGACTGAATAGACAGAGCCTTCGTCCATTTAAAAACCACAAATGTATTCCTGCTCCATTTTCATTACAAAACCACGAATTGATTCGTTTTCCATGTTCTTGTCAAAACCAGAAATCTATTCCTTTTCCGTTCCTTTTATCTTATGAAACGCGAATGCCAATCCATTCCTCATTACTTTTCACTTAAATTTACATTTTCTTTAATGCATCTTCGCAAGAGAAAATTGAATCGCTTCCTTCCCTTCAAAAGATTAGAAATGAGGTGTCAGAAACTACATTTCATATATTTACTTGAGAAGTGTAATTATTAGAGACGGCCAAAATATGCATTATCCGTTTTATGTCATAAAACGAGTTGATTCGCATATTGCATATTTTGGGTTTTTGGTGTAATCACATTTAAATGCAGTTCATTGTGACTCTTGGTCAAGTCAACATGTAAACTTATCGACAAGGGTGTACAATCATAAACAAATAGGTAAAAGAATGAGTGGTAAATTGATTAGAGGGATAAAATAGTTGACTAGAACGTGATATTAGAGCAAAATTGACTTGAATTGGTTCAGTGCACACAGGAAAAGTGAAGAGCCAAGTCACAAGCAGTTCAAAAGCAGGCGGGTAGCGGGGAACAGCAATGCGACTCTGAAATGCCATTGCCACATTGACCCACTCTCAACATGGTTTGCTACAAGTATGCTCTCTTTGATCAACTTCTTATCAAGGTCAAAGGAATGTTTGTGAGGTATGTTAGATGTAATTTTGCAACTGCCTGCCTGCCTCCTCATCTTGTTTTTTTCATCGTTTTAAATTGCATACTCTGGATCTTAAATGCATGTTAAAGTGCATATTTTGGGATAAAAAGCATATTTTGACCAGTTTTTATTGGTAACTTAATAGCGTAAAACGGAGGTTTTTAAATGTATATTTTGGCCGTCTCTATTAGCTATATTTGTTGACAACTTGGCAACTGGAGAGCATCAAATTTTCTGAATTATACTCCAAACATGTATTCCGTGATGAAACGGCCTTTCCCCAACCAGACTTGTTCAAGGGAGCTTTGAAAGATCCAGGTTGTCTCGTAGATTACTACCCTCAGCCGCCATTCATGGATTTAAAGAAGACAACCCTGGTGGAGGAGGGCTTATCGGAGTCCCCTGAGGCTGACGAGCTCAAATCCAGGATGGCTGCACGTGGTGCGCAAAGTCTATGAGTCCACCAGCATCCTTTAATGATTGAGTGACCAAGGCCAGTTAGAGGGCTCTAGGTTAGCCTATTAGGAGGGTGTTTGGTTTTCACCACCTATATCATCAGAAGAGATTGGATTTAAGAGTGATTTGGACGTTGAGCAGAAATCAAAGACGTTATCAAACGAGTAATTGGTTTTCCTCAGGGTGGATGGAAAAAACCTCTCGAATTGCTGCTCTACGTGCAATTCAATTTCAAGTGCGCTCTCTAATCCTCAGGAATATGGCCTGTAGGATTATCTCATTTGTGCAAATATCAGTCACCCTTTTACGCTCCTCTAGTTAGTTGATTGCTCTCATGAGAGGAGGGCTGCTTTGGGAAGGGGTTGATAAAAACGTTTTCTTTTACAAGGACCGGTTTTCAGTGGTGTAAAGTTCTCTCTTTGGCACACAAAGGAAACCAAGCGCCACCATTACAAATTTTATTTCATGGCGCTGTGTTCACGAGTGGCCGGAATCTAATTTTCCGGCCTCTTGTGAAGAAAATTTCACAATAGTTAGAGAAGACATTCTCTAACGTCAAATTTGGCTTCGAGTGGTTTTGAGGAAAAATCATGACTTGAAAACTGGCTCTTGGAATAGAAAACTGTGTATTCAATATCCATGGTGTCTTTGCATGCAGTTTATTCAAGTTCGGATCTCAAAAAGTTGATCCGTCAGCACCTAAAACGCGTTTGCCATATCATCATGCCCTCTTGTGTGAGGAGAAGCTTGGGCAAGGCCTTCTTGCTCTTCTCTTCAAACTCGACGGCATGAAATAGCAAACCACTGACCATATATATATAATGCCTAGACCTTGCATAGGTCAGGGAAATTGCAAACACTTACCTTCATCAGCTGGTACATAATTTTTGGTGTCTAGTGACTCATATTTTCTCATTGGCCAGCGTGCCCGGATTCTGAGTGAGTTTGTCACAGACTGCGTTGGTTGAATACCCGGCGATTGTAGGTCATTAATACTGATCAGGTAGTCACCCTTCTCTTTTTTTGGGTACAGATCTGCTGACGCAAAATCCATTTTCCTCTGCACTGAGGTAGCGCCAATGCGAGATCTAGTCGTTATATAGTCTGTGTAGGAAACGCATTCAAGATGTCTTCTTCACCTTGTCGACTTTCTTGAAGCCTAACTTTGATAAACTCCATGCAAAGAAGGCCTCCGCTATTCTTTAAATAGCTATTCTTCTCGAGTGTTTTGCCTTTTCAAGCTGTGTTTTGGAGGGATTGATAAAAATGCTTTCTTCTGATGTCGTTTAACTTTTGAGACCTTGAAATAACAAAACGCTACTTAAGTATGTCTTCTTTTCTGTTAAAGTTGAGGATCTGCGAGTGATGGGAAATTTAACCATTCACATTCATTTTCATCCTTTGAAAAGCTTTTACTTGAAGAATTGTATTGCTCAACATTCTTCTACACATTGGTGCCCACAACACTGATGTACTTGAAGTGATCTAATATACTTTTCGTAGCAACTTAAAAGTGGTCTTTATTTTCCCAATATATCCTTTTGTTTTTATTCGGACTTTTAAGCAAGCTTCGTAACCAGCAACAAACGTACGTGCCAGTGATGCAAATCCGTCACTGAACGAAGCTTACCTTTCTTCGCTGCAACGAACAAATTTTCATTATTGAATTTGGTACCAGGAAACACACGGACCAGCAAAAGCTTTTCTAAACGTCGCCAGTGGAAGGGAAAACACAACTGGAAGCGAATCCTTAATGAAAAATCATAACCAGTGTGCCCTGCATATAGAGACATGGGATTCGTGGATAATTATCGCTTCTACAACATATGGAGATATTGATTGTCCATCGGGTGCTAAATTTGAATTCCTTTGTCTAATATCTAATATACAAATTACACTTTTGACTTTTTGCCTTTTTTGAGACCTTCGAAACTGACATGACTTGGGTTTGGGATTTCAAGTCATTATTCCAAACAATGTTTGACCAATCAAATTCGTCTCACACAAGTTCGTTTTAGGTTACAAAATCTTCTTGCAACAGGCGTATTATGTGCTCATACAGGGAAGAGGGACAAACGTTGCCTCATTTATTGCGTTGGAACTGGCTCCACAATGCCAAAAACTAGGAAGATGAAAAATGTCCCACGCACGAAATACCTTCTCTTTCCTCGTTCCAGAACAAATTATGAGGTGTCCTGCCCGGAATTGAACCAACTAGTAACCCTTACCCTGTCTGTGGATGGAGTTTACGGATCTCGATTAACAGGCGGAGGATTTGGAGGCTGCACGGTAACCCTGCTCAAAAACGAGGCGATTCAGAACGTTGTTAAGAAGATCAATGAAAACTATAGTGGAAAAGCCTCCTTTTATGTCTGCTCTCCAGCACATGGAGCCCGGAAGCACGACCTGTGAATCAATTTAAGAAGCTAGAAATTGTTCATTAAGCAATACATGTGTTTAGCAAGTGATTTTATCATTTTTCACGCAAGTACTGATGTTTCTCACACGCAACCTACTAAGGCTAGACTTCCTTCTTTCCTTGAAATGCCTATCACGCTCCTGTGTGTCAACTTATCGTTGGATGACAGAAGCATATGCTCAGGAATTGCCGTGAGGATGTGTAAGATTGACTAAGTGAATTAATTTATCCACCTAAACGCTTGGGTGCTTGCGTTTTTCATTAATTATTTCAAACCCTTGAGAATAATTACAAAGTCGACCATCAGATGGCGGACAAATATGGTGCAGTCTGGAGAAAAACGAAAGTGAACTAGCTAGCATTCTCAAATTCCGAATCGAATTACCATGTAATCGTCGGATCAAGATCACAACACTCATATATCTTGCCTCAATAATACAGTTACAAGTGAAAAGAATCTGGCTTAGGGCATTAAGTTTATCATGGTCGGATCCCATTTCAAGGAAAAACTCCCCTCAGCATGGTTTCATTAGAATTCAAGTAAATCATTCTCCAAGTACTCTTAATAGTGGAAGCACTGAATTCCTAATGAGCTCATTTATTTCCTGAAGAGCACTTGCGACTGAAAAACCATAGTTATTAGAAGCAATGGCAAATGAGAGAGAGAGAAACACCGATCCTTCTCCACATCTTGAACAACCGTTCCGGGTCTTCTTTAAAAAAAAAATCCACACGAGTCTCCAACGAATGAGAGCGGCACTTCATAATAGTCGGGCTTGGAATGCATTTTTGCGAGCAAATCTCATGATATAGTGTTTAATACTCGTACAATCTCCCTGGTGGGCCTGCTTCAGGCCTAGTTCCTACAACCAAATTCAGCCCTTCAAGATGATTTCCCAAGATAATCACTGGTTCTTTATTCCAAGGGTTCTGCCTTGAATCTCGTCATCTGTATTTCATCGCCTTCTTCGCGCAGGATCTTGTTTTATTTTGTGGAACGTGCCTTCTTGTCTGCATGTAGAGTAGTAGGTTAGTAGTAGTCGTAGTAATACATGCATAGATAGAATAGTTGGACTGAACGATTTGCATACAAACGACTACAATACTCACACCTTTTCGCGTACAATGTACTCTTAATTCATGGCACAGATTAGGCCTGAGGCCGCTGGGCAACTTCCACAATTTCACTTGATATGTAGATGAGAGTGAGCCTGGCGAAGTTATCACTCAGGTCCGTCTGAGGGCGTACTCTAGAGCACAGAAAGTTATGCCTCGAAGATCACGGGAGATCAAATCATTATGATTCAACTGCTTTGTGGAACGAGACGAAAAAGGGTTCTTGATTGGATTTTATAGCCCTGCCTGAACATGGGCCAATAGACGATCTTTTATGCCAAAAAATGTACTTGGTTGGATGTTTTAGACTTTCAATTTTGGCTAAAACCGATATGTTTGAAGGCGGTGGAATTTCCGGATTTTGCCTCGTGTTTCTGAGAAGTGTTCAATGAGGCTTTTCCAGTTGCGACACCGAAATGCAATAAGAATTGCCTCAGCGATAATTAGCTTTGGAGACTAAACGTGGCTGATTATTCATCCACCCACTGAAGTATAAAGTGTGAGAACCAGTATTGCATCGTTCTCAAGATCTAAGATTATCTCAGGTGTCATTTGAAATTGACGGAATAAAACAGGCTCATCATTTGTCAACGCCGGATCGGCAATTCCAAACAAGGGAGAAAAATACATTGGTACCCTTGTAAAGTGAAGACAGTTTTGAAATATTTGAATCAGTCGAAAATCCTATTTAAAATACAAAAAAAGGATTTACTCAAGCGCAAAAAGTACGTGCCATATTGCGTGAGTTTGGAAAGGATATACGAAATCTGTTGCACATTTAACAAGTTCGAACCTTGATCTCAAGTGGACATAATTTACCGAAGGCCAAGAAGGCTCGAGCAATTTATTACTCTGTTCTTTTATCGCTTTGCATGGCATGTAACAAAAATGGCACCTCAGGTGTTGTTCAATATGGTGTATTAATAGTTTTTGCTGGTTTTCTGGATGATCGATCCCCTTTTAGTGCGGTGGAGAGCATTCTTAACAGAATTGCATTAGCATAAAGATGAGCAACAATTTTTGTCAATACCAACAGCTGAGTTGGAGAGCAAATAGAATAAAAACACATAGCCTACTGGGAAATAAAAAACATCTTAAAGGGTCTATCTGAAATAAATTGGAGTAATGCTCTAACTAATAAATGCAACATCTACAAATGTTTCCTAGTGCGTATTTCATCTGAATCATGACTCAAATCTGGTTTTAACAAAGGGCCCTTTGACGTTGATCTTGTCTTTGCAAGAGCTCACTTTCTCATGGATTGAAACTCAAGATGGTTGTTATCCTTTCATTGAACTCAGTCCAAGTGCAAGCCAGGTGCCTTATGCCGATCATTATTCGAATTCCAGTTCAAAACCAGGTGGTGGTCCTCCAGATACTGCTGTCCAAGTGTCGCGAACCCCTTTTCCAAAGTTGCTCAATCTCAATGGTCTTCAGATGAGCGGCCTCCAGTGCAAGATGGATGGAAAAGAGCTCTGGGATGATGGTTGTTGTTGTCGTTACCTAGCCAGGGGTAATTTTGCAATCCTTAGAGTACAGTGTATCTGCTACAATACTAGCTTATCCCATTTGAAAATCCCCGAGGTGAGTTCAGATGACATTTACAAAGGAGTCTAATCTGCTCTGAAGAAGTTGACTTTTTTTTCAATCGCTTCTTGCGGCGTTAATTGCACCCAGCTAATGGTTCACTATTAAATAACAACCACCCTCCCGTGACTTTCGCCAGAGATTATCACAGACTTCAATGCTTCACAGGGAAGCTATGTAGGATTCGTTGGACCAGAATATCGCCACTTGAAATGATTAGGAAATCACATCATAAACGCACTCTAACCCTCTCCCATCAGCTCCCCATCCCTGTTTTGGCTTGGGGCGTTTGGCAATGGATGAATCAGGGGTGAACCGCCTTGAGGTCTTCTCTATATTATTGCAACCTGTTCGGATTAAAATCTGAAAATTTGTTGGCGAAATCTGTTGGCGAATTAGAACTCCTCACGGACTTCATGGATATGATTTTTGTAGAACACCCCGTTGATTGGATGAAGTGAGATATGAAAGGAAATATATAACTAAGATGAATGAAAGCCCCTTAACGTTTTTTTTGACAGGAATTGCATAAATTGTTCCAATAGTTGATCCCTTTGATTTAGGAACGAGATCTTGCCAAATATGAAGTCAATACTCGAATGCAATCAAATTTTGCGTTACATGCGTCCACTTTTTCCAAAATACTAGAATTCATAACCGCACGTGTTTCCAGTGCTTGAAGAAGAAAGACTTTTTGGGGGAAGGGTTTATAGCTTCATGGGGAAACAAACCAGAAAATGCCACGTCAATTTTAAAGGATCTTTCTTGAACGAAGAGTCCCCTAAATAACTCTCAAACCGCATGTCTGCGAATATGTCGATACCTATCGAAATCCAAAATGCTGTAATTGGGTTGGTGCTTTATAGCTTCATGGGGAAACAAACCAGAAAATGCCACGTCAATTTTAAAGGGTCTTTCTTGAACGAAGAGTCACCTAAATAACTCTTAAACCGCATGTCTGCGAATCTGTCGATTCCTATCGAAATCCAAAATGCTGTAATTGGTTTGGTGCTTTACTTTTTTTTCAAGTGGAAAATAAATTCAGTATCTCAATGTATACAACAGACATGAGCAGTCAAAATGAAAAATGTATGACTTATGTGACCAGAGGGATCGTTTTTTTAAAGATATAAAAAATTCCTTGATAGTTCAACTTATCGACCCTTAACTTATCAAGCCTTCACTTATACGTCGAGTCGGTCAAATGGATGGAGAATATTTCGCTCTAATTCAATACTCTATGGTTTGAAATTTATGGCAATACTTGCCAACTATTGCATATTGCATAGATTGCATGCAAAACTGGAGTGAGAAATCAATTTTCAAGGATTAGCATTACATTTCGATAGAAATGTTGTTTTCCTTTCAAAAGTTGTAACAATATGAATTGTTTATACATAATCATTGATTTCGAAATTCCATTTTCAGAAATATTACTCCGTTCTTAACGTTATCCTGAGCCGCTTTGGGTCGAAAGGGTTAATAATGTCTCAAATAGATCGAAAAAGGAAAATTGAATGGCCTTTCACGTTTTCATAACTACTTCGACAATAGGACAATGGGAGAACATATGTGTGCAGTTACGTTTTTTGTTTGTGTACATGGGCCATCTCAGATTAGACCGTTAAACCATTCAAGAAACGGTAATTGCCGTATTCGTCAATTTCCTCTTGGTTAAAACAACCCTCGGAGTCAGAGGGGTGAAATAGAGGGGAGGGAAAATTTCATTTTTATGACTGGTAAGATCTACATTAACCTTTCATCTTGAGCTCTTCCAATCGAGTTTTAAATTTCCCACCACCAATTAACATCACTTTGTCATGAACGGGAGATTCACATTTTGACGAAATAACCAATAAGGTTGAAGGACGTGAGTCTCAAGATTAGACAGTCCTCCGTGCTTCAAAGTGCTTCCTCATTTGTACTTGGATGGTTACAAGAACGGTTTTCATTCCGCCTCCATTTCCTTTCCTTTATCATGGATAACAGCTGACCAATAGGTCCCGAAGATCATAAAAAATTGGTGCATGCAATAACTCTGAATCATAAACAGGATTAAAGATGTTCTCTTCAAGGCCGAATCGGGACCAACGAAAGTCCGTCGTCTTTGGGCCCACTTTCTCGATTTTGTTTGATTAATCAAACAAGTCGCTCCATCTGTCTTTCACGTCAACCAAATGATGTTTCCCAATTACAGATCATCGACATGTCTTTCTCGTTTTCGGAGGAGAACGAACACCAATCTCGTATTCATTCCCAGGTTTGCCTCTTTCTTGTCCAATCTGTGATACATTTGATTCAGCCATCTGTGTTTGTGTTTTTATTTTCAAAATAAGACACAACCTATTGGTTGGCTGCTGTGTCCATGGTGTCCATGGCGTCATTCCATGGTGGGATACAGATCTAAATGTGTTCATAGCGAGCGAATTTGGAGCGAATCATGAATTAAAGTGAGAGTGAACGAGCAAAAATCATCAAGGGCGAATCACGTTCCCATTTTTTGGACACCTCACAACATGCGTTCAAATCAAGGTGCACAAATGAAATGAACACGAGTGACAACTGTAGTTTTATTCCAGTAGATCCAATAAATAATATAACTAACATGAGAGAACATTCACAATGTAGAAAATGACCGGAATAAATCGCTATTCACTCATGAACCAACCACATCAGGCCAGAACCTGGAGATGTACGTAAGTGCACCGAGTACTACAAACATTCACATGATTGGGTCCCAAAATGTACATGGTAGAGTATTCATCCCCTAAAAAGTGACAGTCACACACATTGAGTATCCGGGTAGTACTACATGAGTAGTCAAAAAAAAAGCAATGGTTGTATGTAGACGTAGAGTAGTAAAAGTGGTTGCTGCAGACACAGCAGATTGACTTAGTTCCAATTTGGATTTCTTTCTGTCACAAACAGACGAAAACCGGCACAACATATGATATTGTCATTACTTGTATGTATGCATGTATGGGTGTGCGTGTGTGAGAGAGTGTGCGCGAAATGTTATGTGAAAGGGGGCGAAACAACGGATTGCATTTGTTGCGTTGCATGTACTTGGACGATTGTGAATTCTTCTGATTCTTGTTCTTGTTCTTGCTCTTCTTCTTCCAAGCATTCTTCTTGATCTCCGCCCAAGCACACATCTTCTATGTATTCAGACGAGGAGAGGCTGGACTACATAAATATACTTCAAACAGTTGGTCATCATCGGTTTGTCTCAGGACACACACACACGCACGCCGTTCTCAAGACTCTCTTCCCGACCGCAAGGGAAAATTTGTCTTAGTTTTCTCCAAGGAGACGAGGAAGGCACAGGGAGGGAAAAGTTCATTAACAGACGACGATGACAACAACAACAACAACGACAACTTTAGCAACAGCGGCAACAGCAGCAACAACACCATCACCACCTTCAACTGTCTGTTCATCACGATCGGCATCAGATTTTGTTTTTAGCACACCGTGGCCGCCACCGCCTCCTCCTCTAGATCTTCCGAGGAGGGGGAAACGAACCTACGAGGGAAACCACCAGATGAATAACGACACAGAAACAAGAGCACCAACAGCAGATGCTCGACAACCACGTCGATGTCTCCTTCGTCGAATCGTCGTCGTGGCTGTTGTTGGTGCAACTCACTGGGGTGCGGTAGCTAGGTAGGAAGGTAGATAGGTAGGTAGGTATTGATCTCAATGCTCACTCATACGGATCAGGATTGGACTACTTCTCCCTCGGATGCAAAAGCTAACCACGGTAATGGTGATGATAATAGTCATAATAATGATAATCATGATAATGATAATAATAATAACAAGAACAGCGATAATAATAATAATGATGATGATGATGATGAGAACGGTCATAATAACAACAATGCTAGTGATGATGAAGGAGAAGAGGATGATGATGATGATGAAGAAGAAGATGGCATCACGCACAATTACAGCCCCGATTGAATTCAATGTCTCTTCTTCACGATGCATGCACGCAAGAGTCATTCTCGTTGGTTGAATATCACTCATATTGACACACCGGAGGTTCAGAGCATGGCCAAAGGAATCGCATGCACGTTTGATTATGACGTTGGCCACGGGTTGCTCCCAAGCAAAGCCTTGGTCCAACCGGCCTTGGCGCTTCCACACCTGAGTTCGCCGCCGGGCGAAGGCCGACGTGTGATGGGTTTCATGCGGCCTTTGTGACCTGAAATGCCCCGAACGGGAGGCCGGCTTTCGCCGGATGTGCTTCTTCCACTGACTAGCTGGCGAGGTGTCCTCTGCAAAGTGGTAATTGTGCAAAAAGGAACTCGGCAACGTGGCTGGGGGTACTGTGGAGGGGGTGGGAGGGGAGGAAATTGAAGGGGGAG
>NC_081448.1:13543762-13544109 GCF_007210705.1 Tigriopus californicus
GAGGCTCTTGGGAAACCCACCGTAGCAAAACCTCGCTCATTCCAACCATTCCCTGGACCACAATGAAAAAACGAGGCGTTCGCCGGTCAATTAAGCCAATGACTCTTGGATCGCCTTGGCATTGCTTGTGTACAAGAGTGGTAGTGAGACCTCAGTTCATACCCTAGTGATGATTGTTTGGTAAACCTAATGATCCGATATCTGGAGGTATTTAATGTTAGGGAACGACAATCATCCCCGGGTGCCTTGTGCGCTTCCTCGTCGATATCCTCGTAAATTAATCAGAAATGCGGTTCGATCAATCCCGAGAGAAAACCAAAGTGCTTTGGTCAAATTGCGGATCAATC
>NC_081448.1:13544145-13559085 GCF_007210705.1 Tigriopus californicus
CGGCCATCTTTACGGCGCCGAGGTGGCCGATCTGGCCTCTGTGGCCGATAGGGCCGATGCGGTCTTGAACTTAAGTAGGACGGTGGTCGAGGCCTCAGAACTGAGGGCACCTTCCAATCGGTGATGGACCCCCAAACGCGAGAAATGGTGCCCATGAATCCACCATTGTATTGTATGTCGTCGTGCACATTCCGACGAATGTTTTGGAAGACATCTGCAAAAAATAACCAAAGACGAGAGGACGATTAATCTCGGTGGACATGAATGATAGCGTTTGATTTGTCAATGTTTCCAGAGGATCTTGGGAAACCCACCGTAGCAAAACCTCGCTCATTCCAACCATTCCCTGGACCACAATGAAAAAACGAGGCGTTCGCCGGTCAATTAAGCCAATGACTCTTGGATCGCCTTGGCATTGCTTGTGTACAAGAGTGGTAGTGAGACCTCAGTTCATACCCTAGTGATGATTGTTTGGTAAACCTAATGATCCGATATCTGGAGGTATTTAATGTTAGGGAACGACAATCATCCCCGGGTGCCTTGTGCGCTTCCTCGTCGATATCCTCGTAAATTAATCAGAAATGCGGTTCGATCAATCCCGAGAGAAAACCAAAGTGCTTTGGTCAAATTGCGGATCAATCGGGATTGGACAAGATTGTCTCCTTGGTCTAATTGACGTCTGTTTCGGCCATTTTGAAGAAAGATTTCATTCTACGTATTCCAGAAATTCCCTCCTCAGCGACCACATTCAAGTTCCGTTGGTGGATCAGTTTGTGCTATTTCATTATTGAACAGTCATTTTTACATTCCTATCACGAGCAATCAGACAATGCCGGCGCATAGGTACTATCCCTTCCCACCACATGCGTACCGTGTACAGTATACATGGATATACAGTATCCGCACTGTTTATCTACTAAGTACTCCCATATGCACGTACGAGTACACTTGTACATTTTAATGACCGGAAAACCGTAGCTTTTTTTTTTATCCCCGCCAAGTGTGTAGGTATCGAGCAGTCTCTAGTATTTTATGTGAAGAGGTCTTGAAACCGAATTTACAAAGCGTGTCGACTTTCACTTAAGGTAATCACTGTCCATGTACGTTGGTAGAACTCAAGTGAACACTTCGCTACATTGTAAGTACATGTATGTACAACCAATACACCCGGTGGCCAAAGCATGGACGCACACCATTACGACGAGGGTAGTGGGGAATAAGGCCTTCTCTGGTATCGCTCTTTCTCGCTCTCCATAGACGAATTAAACTTGAAACTTATTCCACAACTTCTCCAATGACCACCATTTGTCAGGGAGTTTGGGAGAGGGGAGGGATTCTTTCTGTCTTAGCTATAAATTGTTTAGCGGTTAACCTCGGGTTTTTAGGTGGCTAAGAAGACGAACAATTGAACGTCAACCATGCCCGTCATCCTTTCTCAGAGACTTATTCATTCATGCTACTAGAGTTCCTGTGTCCACGCTGATGATGAGACGCGTCTTTTTTATGATGCCTTCATGGGATGATTTATGCTTTATTTGATGTAATTATCTCTCATAATGAGGTTCAATGTGATGAAGATTATTGCATTGACAAATTAGTTCAGGCCTGTTGGCACACAAAAAGGAGTCTAATGTGTGTCTGCTTTGACGGACCATTGAGATGAAGAAATCCATTGCATTTCTTCGTGGACGGACTGGCAATCCAACAATCCGAGCGGGCAGATTTCAACTGCACTTTGACCATTGGGCCACTCGAGTCAAAAAAGGCACGATACAACGTCAAACAATTGGTGGTTTCTAATAATTCGCCAGCTCCTTATTCAATGGTTGGCTTCTTGTCTGCGTTCTTCGATCCATCTATCTAGTGAACCTACCTGCCTTCCTTCCTGCCCTCATGCCTGCCTGCCAGCTGGGCTGCCCTTCTGCCTTCCTCACTTCGCTCCTTGGTTCGTTCGTTTATAATGAATGGCATATGTTTCATGAATTGTTTGCAAGCACCTCTGAAGTCGAGTTCAGTTCAGCTTCTGTTCGTTCTCTTCTGTTCTCAAAGTGGTGCTCATCGAAGTGGAACCTCGAGATCGACTTCGGCGGCAATCTACCTTGCTCACAGGAGCCACTGGCACACCAGCCATAGGTGCATTTAGCTAAGAACAACTTTCTTCTTTTTTAGATACTTTATAACCGACATTAGTAGCTCACAGTTTGTGGTTTTATAGGCACACACGTGAGCTCTGGCGAGAAGGAAAACACATCCAAGCCAAAGTCCAAAAGGTGTTGATGATGGTTGGTTGAGTGGGAGCGAAAATGGGTCGCGTCCTCCTTTAGAGATCTCAATGCCAGGACCAGAGACCAGAGACCAGGGACCAGGCCCATTGAAGGTCACTGCCCCACCAGATGCTCATTCCTCCCCGTGTGCATGGATAACCACCAATCCATAGCGTCCGAATAGCTGGCCAGGCACATAAAATCAATGACTGTGAAACACATGCAACAGCATTCGGCGAAAGATTTCTCTTATGATCGCCAATTACATAATCTGTCCAAGCCAGGAACCTTCAGTTCACTTCTCCGAAGTCCGACAAGGAGCAGGACCACAAGGAGGAGGAGGAGAACGAAACGGCATTTCGCCATCTTTGCTTCTAATAAGCACCAAGTTCACTGGAGAGGAGCACAGTATGAAATGTCCAGGGTGCGTGTGTTCCCTGGCAGTAGCATGAGTAGCATGAGTAGCATGAGTAGCATGAGTAGCATGAGTGGCGGCACATTAGTAATCCTAGGACACCACACTGGGGTATGTTTGGAGGGGCGGATCTAATAAGTAGGAAGTGTATCAGTCTTGGCGTGGTGCAAGCTGGATTTGAAACACTTCAAGAGAGAAAGAGAGAGAGAGAGAGATCCTTTCCCTGTCTGATAGGAGTCAATAGAAGTCAGGTTTTAGAAGAAGGCATTGGTAGGCCTATTCAATGGCATACTCCAGGATATGGTCTCTCGTCACACTTACGTGCTTAGATCCCGCCATCATTTAACGGTTGTGAGTGTCCAATTGCAATCAAGATTAATTAAGAATCAGGCTGCCGATGAATTGTTCACAAGGAAAATGAATTGACAATGCAACTAGCGAAGCTCATCCAGAACTTGGGAAAAGCAGCAGCCTTCATTAAAATGAAAAATAAGCCAGTGAACACTTAAAAGAAGTCAGACAGAGGCGGAGACAGAATCCATTAGCAAATGGGCTAATTCGAGGGTTTCGTCAGAACAAGAAAACGAAAGTCCGTTTGCTCCCTAATAACATCCATGACAAGTGTCGAGAAAGGAAAAACTGTCCGGAAGTTCTCTTTCTCTGGTTCAAATAAATGATCAAGAAGTCAGCCAGTGAAGTGGTCGACTCTCATCACATGCATCCAAGGGGGGTTCCAGTGCAATGAACTTGGAGGAACCATATAAAACTTGGAAGCTGGAAGCACACCTTTGATTTATTGCCGAAAAATTTCGCAATCTTCAAGTCTTGGCTATGATCTTCTTCTGGCCCGTGGGGTGATCACCGCTCGGTGGACGACGTCGATCGACATGGCGATTCAGCTGGAATTGTTGCATGCTTAATTACTAAAACCATTGATTTGATACGCCGGCTGTGGAAGCTCACTGCTCTGTTCGTAGAGGGGAAATGTTTTGATTGAATCCATTCAAGCACGAGGATTTTCACTTCACTCAATGCAAGTTTAAGAAGCAATATCCTAAAAAAGACGAGCCTGAACGAGCCGAGACAAACAAGTCCGACCATCACTTCTCGATATTCGTAGATCGTAACGAATCGAAATCTACAAACTACGTAGCATACTTGCTTGATATTCAACTCACTCAAAAAAACATAGCCCAATGGTGGGTAATAGCATTCGGGTAAAGCTTTTAGCCTCAGAGGACTTGAAGAATCAAGTCAAACTCTCGGTCAAGATTTTCATTTCAAAGATACGCACTCCGTCAACGCAGCGACTTGTGTTGGTAAGATTAATGGCGCTTAATTGTTTTCCAATTGAGCTGCATTGCTGACTCATCCCAACAGGACAACATACAGTGAAGAGGAAGAAATTGTCCCAGAGTGCAAGTAAGCAAAAAATAAATCAACTAGCCCGCTCTTTAGGACTTTGGGAAAAATCCCTCCATAGGAAAAGTAAATCTTGTCTACCATCTCGCCTTCCAACAGACCGACTTGCTGAGCTTATCTGATTCGATAGATTGCGAAAAAAAAGAGACTGATTAGATCAACATAATTGTTCACCCCTGATTGGTTGACACACGTGATTGATCTCCAATCCTTTCCATCGAAAGTGAAATGTCTCGGATGCAGCTCTGAAGTCCGAGCGAGCAAATTTCGATCGTAGGCCATAATTATGTGTATGTGTTCTAGGATTCACCCCGGCAACCCCGATCCTACACACCAAAGGCAGATTTGACCCGAAAAGCCAGAAATATACATACGGTAATCCCCGGACAGATCTACTTACACAGAGTCATGCGAATGTGTGCATTAGACACGATCCGACTGACACTCTGCGGTTGCCGGAGGCGTGCCTCCTGACGTGTGAATCTGAACTGCCCCGACCAGAGAACTACTGGCACTTTGAATTGCTCCCAGAGGTGCTCATGATTTGATCCCATGACCTCTGCCGTCAAACCAAAGTTATGCGGTCAATACCCCGTTCCTGGAATTCTTTATATGGGGTGGTCGAAGGTACGAATGATTCAAAGGATTCCAACAATCTGGCAAGTGGTAGTAGCACGGTTGAAGTCTCATTCGCCTCCAAGCAGGCAGGCCAATGGTGTTCATTTTTCCCCTTCAGTCTAATTTGGCCCTAATAAATGCAGCGAGTCACTAAGCGTGTATTTGAGAGCTGTAAGTGCATAAAAAGACAAGCGGTGTTTGTCGAGTGGATTCATTGCTCTTGTGGTGACGATAATTTCTAAATTTAGATGCAATCTCAGCAATGGACAAAAAACCACTAATACTCCCAGCCAAGTAATGTTTTCTCAGCCATCCTGCTATGTGGTGGTGTCATTGGCCATGTGGATAGGGCGTTTTACTGCCAAGATTGATTACGACACCCCCTCCGTCTGGTCTTCTGGTCTCATAGGCTCCAGGATTGATTCCAAGGTATACGAGATCAGAGATCAGCTTCAATATCCCTCGTTCGTCCAGGCTGCATTTGGTCAATTCAAGCCATTTCCAAGTCAAGAGGTCGCTGGAAACCAGGATAGACCTCTTAAATGAGATATTTGCACTTACTTCTACCTCCACGGGTCAGGAAATTGAAGACGCCTTCCGCCAAGAGATCGCCGTCAGTCCATAGGATAATGGACACATACAGGAGGAACGCGATGAGGATCAGATGAATGATGGCATGGCCGGAGATTCCGCCCAATTGGAAGAAGGGGAAAGTGCTCAAACTGTTCAGGAAGGATCCCGACGTGGAAGTGGAACCGGCACCCCCACCCCCGCCAACCCCGACAGTCACCAACGGAGTGTTTACAACATTGGTTATCGCGGATGCAACATTGCCTGCCCCGGCGGCCACAGCCGCAGCAGCCGCGGTCAGACTTGCTCCTGAAAGAAAGAAACAAAACAATCGGGTTAGCTAAACTCAGAGTGACTTCACATCGCGAGAAATCGAAAGTCTTGTTCGACCATTAGCTTTTGGCATATGCAAAGACTTTTTGCCAAAACTGTCATTCAGAATATCTGATAATGTTTATCAGGCATGTCACCTTGCTGACAGTTTTGAGGGAAGGTAAGAAGTGAGAATTTCAAATAAGATGACTTGTCAAATGCAGATTTTGAGCCTATCTTTAAATCATTAACCAATTTCGTTGTGGTGCACTTTGTATTCGCGCGTTACTAATGTAGTGTTCATGAATGAGTGAACGAACGAACTAACGAGTGAATGAATGAATGAAAAAGAATAGGTGAGATAGTAGCTGTCCCAGGTCAAGAATGATTGTAGTGTCACCAAGGACAACCGAGATCTGTGGGAAATATTTTTCACGTCTTTTGCAGAAGTCTCACACTAAGTGCAATGGATCATTTTGCCAATCACAGATTACACTGCAAATGCCTGGAGGTCTTTGGGAAGCTGGGGAGGAATCTCTGGATGACGAACGTTATGAAATACTCGATTCAACCGTTCATATCTATTCCAAAAAAGCACAATACGTTCACGTTTTTTGTACTCGGGGAAAAAACCTTTGTCAGCATCTTTAGCGAATTATCCAATGAGCAAGAAATGACCGGCCTTGGGGGAAGAATCACGTCCGAACGTTTTGATAGGGTTAAATGAAAACTGCTCGATCCGCTCGGTCTGATTGGCTGGACCTGCTTTTGCTTTTTTTTACTTTTGGCAAGACAAGCTTCTCTTGAGGGAAACTTGCCCCGTTCAATTACACGCTTGACCTATAGGATTTTTGGATGGTTTGTTCCAGTCCTGGACTATTAATAATGATGCTAACCAAAGCTAGCAACGTTTCAGTTAGAGACATGTCCTTCACAAAGTTCTCGTATACCGCCACTTGTTTGCAATATTTCCAAGATGGCGGCACTTGGTCTCCAAGGCAAAGAAGGATGATTTGCAATGGGAATCTTACATCTTTTTCCCTTGGATACCGCACTGGCCCAGATTTTCTTGAAATGAAATTGGAAAACCAACCAATCAACCAATAAAACGCGACTTGGTCAAGACAAGTTGCATTTTTACATTCTCGAGTGATCGCGATTAGATCTGATTATCAAAATTCACTGATCATCTTTTCTCTTTTTTTTGTGCAGAAGATGCCACTTTGTTATTTCATTTTCCACTTGGGAACGCTTTAATTGGGCAATGGACGAGAAAAGTGATGCCTCGACCATCACAGCCTTTCAATTTCGCTTCTTACAAGATCGTTAAGTCCGCATCATTACTTCTGACAGAGAAATGAGCTTGGGCAATATAGAAGAAAAGCCATTACAAGCACTGTTTATTGTGAGCTGGCCACACTAAGACCAAGGTGGACTCTCAATTTCGGATCAAATCTCCTGCCACTAAAAAAGAGAGATTGGCTCGTCACTTAAGATGATCTGAGCTCGCATTTTTACGTAGCTAGTGGGTGAAAGGGTCTTTCTGAATGCTCATTCCTCTTTTAATGGTGAGAACTTTTAAAAAAGACGACAAGGAACGATGCTCGATCTTAATCAAATATCGCCGAGCGATTATTCTTCATGACCCTAGCCATTGGTGCATGAGCTTGAACGAAGTGGGTAATCTTTACAATTTAAAGCTGGTTTTGCCATATTTCTTACCTAGTAAGTCAGTGATCATGATCGCAAAGATGATCACTTTAGTTTGCATTGATTGTAGTTCGCCAAAAAAAAAATAAAGAACGCATATAACTCACATAACTGGATGATGTCAGTAATACAAATAAAGCTAAACAAAGGGCTTGGGGTGAATAAAGGGGCGGAGATGAACAGATCAGATTACATAATGACAACCAAAACTCAGCCTCTTTAACGTGGGTCCTTTAAGCAATACCTGTTTGATGACGTCAGCACAAATTTTCGGTACGTTACTTGGACTTTTGAGGCTGAATAGTGCTTTGTTAAAGGAGTTGTAGACAGAATTGTTCATCTAACATTGCATCGTATAAAAAGCGTCATTCTTACTCCGTAACATACCTGAAATTACTTTTAAACCGTAATAGACTTTTTTGATTCATTTTTATTGATCTTAGTCTTATAAAGAATTGCTACAATTGATTTTTTGATACCTCAGAAAAGTTTTTAGCGTGATCTTGTTGTTGATATTTTGATTATGTTACCTTCACTCTGATGGAAATTATCATCATTATTTTCCTGCTTCAATGTCCGAGCAGTGACCGACCTTTGACCGGCACGTTCAATATTGTGGCAAAATCGAATCTCAAGACAGAGGGTTTCACTGTTTGGAGACAAATCTTGTTCTTTTCGAACTAAGTTAAAGCTGCTACATGTAACGCTTTCGAGATCCTCAAAAGTGTTCCTTGGGCAGCCTTTGCTGTCTCGTCGGGATATTTTGCACAATCTTCAGCACCACATTTTGAGAGATCATTAAAGTGGTAATATGTAGGGAGCAAGGGACACTCCATTGAGGAACACCTTTCCTCAGCCACTCAACAGCATTGCTCGTGGGCATATTCATTTCCACGACATGTTTCCGACTTCTCCAACCAATTTGCGTTTAGTTCGAGTGACGAACTCACCATATATGTATTGTGGAAGTTTCCTCATTAACAAATGTGTGACCGGCCGTGTGAAAGGTTTCTACAAAGTCACACATTTTTGTACTCTTCTAAATTGATTTAAAATTTCCCTTTAAATTTTAGTGCTCGACGCTAATATGGTGTGCTCAGTCTTGCTGTAGTCCTTCCAAAAATTATGTTGAGACTTGGAAAGATAATGAAAAAAGTTAACCTTCCTCAACATTTCACTTCTCGGTGGTCCTGACGATCAACGGAGTCACCCGAAATATTCCAACCCAACTCCAGATGGGCGGCTCGCCCAAAACATACGCTTGTCCATGAACCACTGGAATATGGACGGGGGTGCTTGGGTCGAGAATGGGCATTTCGGAATTGGGTCAAATCATTGCGTTCTTCTTCCTATAAGGCTGGCCTACTTCAGCTTTATATGTATGTCAATTTTCAAGGCAAGCGCAGGACTGGATCAAAAGCTGTGTCCTCTCAAAGCACACAATATAACACAGAATGAATGGACAAGCCGTATTGTGGTAATTGATTACCAGACGACAACTTAATCATCCATTCCGTACCCTTCATTTACTGTGTTTTGAGAGGACATAAGTTTTGACCCAGTCTTGTGATTGAACTGATATTCGAAATACTTAATTGCATTGAGTTGATGCCAGTCTCACTTGAAAGAAAAAGCAATGCATTCACTCGCTTCCAAATTATTAGTTCTAGATAGAGGTCTAGTTCTAGACCCTAGCATCCCCGTCCATATTTCAGGGGTTCATGGTTTGTCGCATTCGTCAACGAGGCCTCTCACATCATATGAAGGTACCTTTTTAGACAATCATTTCTCGTTCATAAGAGAGCCAAGGTATTCAGGGGAAAAAGTGTCTGAGTATTTTTTTCCCTTTTTCCCAGGCTGATAACCATTTGACGAGAGGAAAGTTTGGTAAAGTAGTTGTTGTAGCGTACTACTAGATTTTCCAGAGTGAAATGGGAACGAGGATCGGAGGGAGGTTCCAGTACCCTGTAGTATGTGCTACGTATTCCAAAGGAGCCAAAACGAGGAGGGAGGCCATTCAATGTGGCAGTTCAGTTAAACAGCATCTCTTTTGTCACAAGTCAGCACCAGAGCATCATCCACGATCGAGCTTGGAGCTTCTCTTTTGATTACAAGGGACTCAGTTGAAATACGGCCATTCTGTCTTGTCCGCCTTACGAACTTTTGACTCACGCACTAACAATCATAATCTTGGAGACTGATTTGCGTTTATCCGTGAACACAGTAGTAGTTTCATCCAAATGACTTAATTGTTATTGAAACGTAGTCTTCAGAAGAGCTAGAGGAGATCAAAAGAGCCAGGTTGGTCATCTTCATTCTCACCGTTGTTAAGGCGCCTTTGTGCTGAATCATGTCACAAAGAAATGAATGAATCCTGGGCCAAATGTCGAACATGTAAAAGTCCACGGGGATATCTGTTTCGGGTCATTTACAATTAAAGTGACTCGCTCACAAATTGTTCAACCACAAACAATGGTGGTGCAAGAATCTTCATCTGAGAAATGACAAAGGGTTCAAATTTGGTATTGTCTTCGCCATCCAAGTTCCTTTTTCCTTCGTTAATAGCTTCAGGAAGAGTGAACGGAACAATGCCGTGATAAAGACGCTGAAGAAGCAAAGGAAAGAAAGAAGAAGAATAAAATGTCGACGTTCAAGTCACTCCAGAATTCAAAGGAGGTAATTTACAGCTAGTTTTGAGTTTACCACTACACCATTATCGTTACTGTTTGGAGCTCTGAAACTAGCCGTGGTTTTCGTTTTCAAAACGACACGGAAATGCAACAGGACCATGTGACGCCTCAGAATGGCGAGAAAAAAAAGAAGTGCCTCATCTTTAGCAACTATTCGGATATGAGCTTCACGAACTAAGGGTTTTGAAGTTGACTCAATGGTAATGCATTTATGGACGGAATTTAATACAAAGAAAAGGGCTGCTTGGTTACTTGTTGACATTTAAAAGTGTCAAACGAATTTTTTTAGATGAACCTGAGTTGAACTGATCAATTAGAATATCTTAACTCTGGCCTCTTTATCTGATCAATGACCAACATCATAGCTTTCGGAAAAAAACTGGGAAAATCATCCTTCATAAGTACTCTTCCTTACTTAGAAATGGTTGTATTCAGTTTATCTAAAAAAAATGTATTTGTTTCGGTAGTCGAACTTTGTCTCTAATCTCTTTTGGGCACAACCGATCTGATATAATTGATCAAAACGCAAAGCATGAGACAGAAGTTGCACATCACCTGAAAATGCTCCTTTCAGCCCTTTTTAACAGAATGTCGATTGATCAGTAGTGATATAATGTAAATGAAACTATCATCGGGACATTGTGAATAAGCACAACCTACCTCGGTGTAAAATTGATCGCAAAAAGTAATTTGTAAAAAAATGTTTGCTACACATGTGTTGAACCTGTCATAGCAACAGGGAAATGTTAAGCATTAGCGAGTCTTCCCGAAAAGACGACGGGCCCATAAACCATTGACTTTATGCTACACAAAGTGACAATAACTGTCGCATTTCCATGTAGTTGATTCAAAGAACATAATGCATTCAAAGTTTAAAGTATTCAATTTTCAAGCAAATGCATCTGGAGATGATCGAAATCAGGATATTTTCGTTAAGTTCACGTTTGTTCGCCATGTACAGGCTAACAATGAATCAGTTCCAAGTACGTGAACCAATATTCGCTTTATTGTAACGTCATTTTCTGCTCAGTTTTCCCTTTCACTCGAAATCAAGTCGCAAATTACGATAATTTGTCATTTTTCCTTTTGCTTTTAAGCCGAGGTGATTCAGTTGCAACGCTAGCCTTTTTAAAGTTGGTCTGACATTGTACGCTTTAAAACAAAGATTAAAACTGTTTTCTTTTATTAATTGTCCTTAACGCGCCTCACATGCAAGTCGTTCATGGAAATAAATACAAAACATTTGAATCTGTGCATCTTACCAAATCACTTGTAACTGATTATATTTTAAGAAACACCATCAAAATCGTTCAGATATTCTGGCTATTTTTAGTGGACAGTCAGGGAATCCTCTAATACTGTTTACGTAGGTATATTAGTACCCTAGCTCTCGGAGTTTACTCATTCATTTGTCTTTTTTTAAGGACTTCCTAACTCAGAAATTCAAGACGAAAAATGTTTTCATTTGATTTAGCTTTAAATTCAAACAATGAATATCTTATGCACCAACGAATTACAGTTGGTAGTTCTTGCTGGCCCTTGAATATAGGGTTCATCAGGAATTTTAGGTGTCCAAGTCCGACTTAAAGGATGCTACTGGATCAAAACCTACATACTCCCAACAAATATTTGAGGGGAGCACATTAAACAACGAAGGAGCCTGAGAAAGAAGAGAGTTGGACTTTATTGTTCTAACTAGCCTGGATTCTCGAGGGCTTGACTGTGCTCTCAAAACGCAAGTTAAGCCTCTACGGTCAATACAATTGACCCTAAATCCTGGATTGGGACAAAGCTCAAGAATGCTTTTGAAAACGTACAGTACTAGATACCTTTCGTACCTTCTCTGAACACTGTAGAATCCCAACCTTTGCAACCTCTCCCGATACGAGAGCTCTCTCTTATCCTCAATGTTCCTAATAAAACATCGTTGGACCTGCTCCAGCTTTTGCAAACCTGCTGAACTAATTGGAGCCCAAATGGGAGAGGCATATTTAAGATGCGGCTGAACAATCGACTTGTACAGAGTTAGCATCGTGATACTATCTCTGGACTTAAATGTGCGATATATCCAACCACATGTTTGAAAAGCTTTACCAACTTTCAACTGGATATGCTCATCGAACTTTCCATTATCTTGGAGGACTACACCTAAATCCTTCATGGATGAGACCTGCTCAATGTCCTTACCTTCATCATCTAATAGTGGAGTGTCTAATGGCGTCAACCCAAAGGTCATTGAGCGGAATTTCATTCCATTCAGTGCCATGTTTCTTGCTGCAACCCAGAAGTAGATTTGGTCTAGGACCTCTAACAGACAACCAGAGTTCTGACCGTTCCTACCAAATACCAATTTTGTATCATCAGCATAAGAAGAGATACTGACATTACTACTAACAAGCTTCTGAAGCGGAGCAATGAAGGTAATGAAAAGGAGAGGACCCAAAATGGAGCCCTGAGGGACGTCCGACTTAACATCATGTACGTCACTAAGGAATCCCTCAACCTTAACTAATTGTTTCCTACCACAAATGAAACTTCTTAGCCAATTGAGAACCTTGTCTTGGGTCCCAATCTCATGGAGCCTGTTAACTAAAGGGCCATGATCTACCTTGTCAAAGGCCTTGGCAAAGTCGAGATAAACTACATCGACTGATTCATGGCTCTCCAGTCCCTCAATATCCTGCTCTATATGCTCAATCAGTTGGGTAACCGTGCTAAAATGTGCTCGGAGCCCATGCTGTCTAGGAGGAAGGACTTCATGGATATCAGGAAATTCAACAAGTTTGAACTTCATGATCTTCTCAAACTCCTTCGCAATATTCGAAGTGAGAGAAATTGGCCTATAGTAACTGGAGAGTGACGCATCTCCCCCTTTGAAAATTGGAACCACATGAGCTACCTTCAGAGAAGAGGGGAACTTGCCTTGGTCCAAGATGCAACGCATCAATTACGAGAAAACAGGAGCAAGAACCTGGGAGCATCTCATCAGAAACTGAGAGGTCCACCCATCAGGGCCAGGGGAGCTCGAGAGTCTCAAGTCCCTGATGGCCTCTAAAGTATCCTGATCTGTGACTACGAGATCATCTAAATGCTCAACTTGACAAGCCTTGCCAGTCCCAACAAACTCATCAATAGAGCAATGGACTGTTGCTCCCAAACTCAGTGGAGTTGAAAACACACTAGAGAACTGATCTCCAAGTATGTTGGCCATAGTCTGTGCCATGCTCTCCCTTCAAATATGCGTAAATTAGACTGGTCCCAGGATGTTAAGACTACATATGTCAATTTTCACCTAGATCGAACGACTTGATCAAAAGTTAAACCCTCTTAAAGCTCATTGATCAATCCTTCACAGATGGGCTGGCCCTTTTGTGATTATTGCTTGCGTACCCATCATGTACGGTGCTTCGAGTGAGCCTAACTTTTGACCCAGTCGCTTGATTGAGTTGAAACCACAAACACGTTATTTCAATGACTTGGGACAGATCTCAATAGTAGGAGTCACTTCCAAAATATTAAGCCCAGACCCTAGCATCCATTCCCATGCTCCAGTGGTTACTAATGTGGCACTAGTTGCTTTTTGGATTGGGTATTTTTGGAAGCACTTCAGCCCGTTCTTACTTATGTTTGAAATAATTATAATGTTTTATATTGATAACCATCCTCACGAACTTCAATATGCATTGTGAACAAGCCTCCCGCCAAACCAGTAATTGTAAAGTAACAAACAAACGCAATTTGAAAAAACGAATAAATGATTATTTTGATTGCACCAGTGACCAAATTTGTATACATGTTCCCGTTACAAGGTGCATATAGCTTAGGCAGTTTGTTTTTCTCCTTTTTATGCCCTTGAATCTATTAAATGGTGGAAAAATATATATTGCAAAAATGACATCGTAAGAATTGTTTTTACCTACTCTTCAAATAATGTCTTAATAGGAGAGGCCGATACACAAATGTCTTACCTAGAGATCCAGCGGAAATAATTGTAAATGTTCCCAGATTGATTGCCACAAATCCACTGCGACGGAACGACACTGGGGCTCTTCGATCAAGAATGCCCACCACTTTTGGCAAAGGCCTCCCCTTATATGATGGGTTGAGGGCCTGCCTTTTCACTCTGCTTTTCACGGATCCATCAGGATTAAGGTACTTGCTTTTCACAGCGTCTAAATCAAACGAATCATTAAATGTGTTGCTATGGGCGTTTTTGAACACTTTTAAGCCGAAATTCTTCTGGTCAGTATAGAAAACATCCGTGTAGAACTCATATTCGTCGGTACTATTAGCTGCCATGGGGGGCACATTGGCTTCGTCAAAATACATGTCGTAGTACTGGTAGTAGTAGTCAGCGGCATCAAACCCTTCTGTAGTCGAAGATGAGATAGAAGTTGTGCTGACCGTTGCTGTTGTTGTTGTTATCGCGGGTGGTTGTATGGTGGTGGTGGTAGTTGTAGTAGTTAAAGTTGTTGTTGTTGATGTGGTGGTGGTGGTAGTAGTAGTAGTAGTAGTTGTTGTTGTTGTTGTTGTGGTGGTGGTGGTGGTGGTAGTTGTAGTGATAGTAGTAGTAGAAGTAGTTGTTGTTGTTGATGTAGTAGTACTTGGCATTGTTGTGGTGATGGTTGTAGTAGTAGTAGTAGTTGGCGTTGTTGTTGTTGTTGTGGGGGTGGTAGTGGTGGTAGTGGTGGTAGTGGTGGTAGTAGACGTGGTGGTGGTTGTAGTAGTAGTAGGGGTAGTAGTAGTGGTAGTAGTGGTAGTGGTGGTAGTGGTGGTAGTAGATGTGGTGGTGGTTGTAGTAGTAGTAGGGGTAGTAGTAGTGGTAGTAGTGGTAGTAGTGGTAGTGGTGGTAGTAGATGTGGTGGTGGTTGTAGTAGTAGTAGGGGTAGTAGTAGTGGTAGTAGTGGTAGTGGTGGTAGTGGTGGTAGTAGATGTGGTG
>NC_081448.1:13560626-13598149 GCF_007210705.1 Tigriopus californicus
TCAAACATTGTTTGACCATCACTGGATCCATCCACTTGGTTGTCATTATTTCCAAACATACCCGGACTACCATTATTGTCAAACATTGTTTGACCATCATTGGATCCACCCACTTGGTTGTCATTATTTCCAAACATAGTCTCACTGTCATGGTCGTTGCTCCCTCCTTGATTGTTGGAGAATCCATCCTCATTTCCATTGTCCCCAAACATCATTTGTTCATTATCAGGATTATCGCCTTGGTTGTTGTCCCCCACCATGTTCTGATTTTCTCCTTGGTTATTGCTGTCATCTCCAAACATGCCTTGGTTGTCATTGTTCCCAAACATCTCTGGATCTACTTCAGGGTTGTTATTATTGTTTTGTAACATATTGGGATTATCAATGTTGCCAAACATGTCAAGGCCGTTATCAGGGTTGACTCCGTTTGAGCTATCACCGTCACTATTATTGTCGTCAAGCATATCTTGGCCGTTGTTGTTTCCAAGCACAGCTCCTTGCCCTTCCCCATCATTGTTACCATGACTGTTATTGTCCTCGAAAGTGCCTGGATCTCCATCCAAATTGCCCATTTGACCATTTTCACCAGGCATGTTTTGATTTCCGTTATTGTTTCCAAACATATCTGCGTTGTCGTTCATTGCCTGATCATTAATAGAGCTACCATCTTGGTTGCCCATGGAGTCAGTTTCTAGGGACGGATGTTGTTCCACGCTTGGATTTGTCACTGCATTCATGTCCTCAACACCTTCCATGTTCTGAATAGGATCGCTATCTGGTTGGGCGATTTCTCCCAAATCTGGTGGGAAATTAGAACTACTGTCCTCATTGTTAGCATCAAGTATGTCGGATGGTGAGTCAGGATGAAAGCCTGCCAATGGATCCTCGGGATCTACAGCTGGGAGATTGGAACCAATGTCAGTGTTAGCATCTTCATTATCCAAATCTTGCACGACATCTTCATCCTCCTGATTTTGGGCATTCTCTAAAGAGTCCCCATCAGTGTTTGGAGTGCTAGGTAAGGAATTTCCAGAATCAACACCTCCAGTCACCACATTTCCCGAGGCAGTGACTTCAAGTAACATGATCACAACACACCTTCCCTCAAGTTCAGAGAAATTAAGAGTATCACTGATATCCACCGTTGCATTCCCGGACTTTTGAATGGCTCCAATAAACCTCACAAATATTGTGGTGCCGGTCTCTTCCACCAATGACCCACAATCTTCACGACCGTCCACCAAGTAGAGTGCTGGGAGATACCTCACCTCCAAAACTGTTCCGTTTTCATATGAAAACAAGTCGTTGTCCTGTACGTAAACTGAGCAGTCAAGTAGGGTTGCTCCGCCCGCAGTAAGATAGAATATGATCTTGGTGTCCAATCCCGTGAGGTAGGATGTCATGTTATATTCCTTGGTATCGACAACCCTATCTGACAGCGACACAGGACTATCATAGTCTTCGTAATCTTCCACTTGGACAACATAATCTGGAGATATAGTAGTTTCACTTGGCTCCAAGAAATCTCCATCAATGGGAATGAAGAATGCCTCCGTTGTGGTTTCCTCGGATGGAGCTGGGGTGGTAAATGCATCATCTGAAAACACTTGCGCGTCCTCAATCCCTTGGGCCGCGTTGTCCAATGCCTGCATCAGTGCATCAATGGCATCATCACTAATGGTGGACGATAGTTCATCTGTATTGATGGTAGTTAGATTTGACTCTTTGATGGCATCTTCAAATGGGTTGGGATCAGAGAACTGTCTTTTGTCCATCTTTGCTATCCTTAAGCTGGATGATATTGATGGCAGAGAGAGCATGAGAATCACTATTAAAAGTCTGGACGTTGAAGACCTTAAGTAAGGCCTCGGATTGAGGAACTTTTGGAGGATTTTGTGGCACATGTTGAAGAAATTCAGGGAAAGTCTTCCAAGAAAAGACTTTTTGAGATCACAGAATAATGAGCAGTTTGAGCGGCAAGCACTACTGACAATCCCCTTTTGTTTTAGCGGCTAAATAGTCCAGCCGTCCAAAGTTCACTAGGTAGAGGCACAACTGTCATCCATTTTGGGATAAGGTCCCCAGTTCACGGTACATATTCACCACCATGGGCGCTGGCAGATTTTGGAAAAGAATGCTCCTGAAAAAATAAATAAAACAATTCTAACCACTTGCTCAAAAGTCACTTGGGCTCTTCTCGGGAGAATCACGTCATGTTGAGGGATTGAAATGTCGACTATCTCAGACGTGGGTATGAATCACAGAGATCACTCTTCATTTGGCTTTCACTCTAGGTAGCTCCTGAAGCCAAACTAACACTTCACAAGAGTCGAATTTCCTTTCCATGAAGACAACCAGTGGAGATCTGAACCGCGTTTCAGCCAGTCGTGCTCCGTCGATTTCATCCATGAAAGCTCGAGCACATGTGCACCTTCAAATCTGTTCGTTCGTTCGTTCGTTCGTTCGTTCACTCGCTCCCTCTAATGCCGGCATGCAACCCAGTGCATGATGGTCACTCACAAACAGGGCAACCCGACCAAAAACTATACGATTTTCCCGCTACCAAGTTCAAGTGGCTGCAGGAACCCCACAGCTCCATTCAATGCCAGGTGATTCATCCAGGCTCTTCTTCGAAAACCCTCGCCCCTTCCTCCTCCTCCTCCTTCTCCTTCGCCATCCCTTACTCGCCAATCTCCTCCAGGATAGAAGAGCTCCCTTTCAATGTTTTCTCTGATAGAAAGGGAAATTTTTGCGACTTCTCGCCGCGGATGGATTCCCCCTCCCTTCTTGCTTGGATACTTCTTCACGTTGTGGATTGACGCGCTCTTGGTAGCTGACTTGGCTCATGATGCCCTCAACGAACAAGCAATATCCGCCGAGGAAGACAGGGTGGCGGAGGCTCGAAAGGAGCATGGCTCTCAAATGACAATCGCTCTTCTCCGAGGAAAGTACATTGATAAAATAGTTATAACACCTTTTGTCCTTTTAAAGATCCATTCTGGCAAGGGAATAGATGGATGGAAACTGTAGCCAGTCATGCAACACATTTGAAAAGTAAAGAGCATGGGAAGTAATGGCACGGAATTAAGGAGTAAAAATGTGTGGTGTTTAACTGAATACAAAAGAGATAAGAGCAAATAAACAAATGAAGGACAATCGAAATGGCACGAATGAATATCAGTTCAAAACACTAGGGGATATGGATTATAAATTGTAGATTTATAGCAGTCAGGCGATTTGCATCAATTGCATTGAAAATGATATCTTTTTCGATACTTTTCTCATTTCAATGGGTTATTGCAAACCTAGGATGGACACCAAATAAGTGTTTAAAACTTGCAAGTACTTACCACGTTGCGGTTGCATTTGCATTTGCACTCCATCCCCACGATAAATCCTCATGGGAATCCCGCCTTCGGCCTTTCCATTTGGAAGCCATTGAACAAATCTAAATGACTAATGTAATGGTTTTCGGTCGGTGCAATGAATCATAATGGACCCAGGGTCATTTGAACAGGAGATCCTGTTTCCAAATGACTCACTCGAACTCGCTAGAAAACTTGGACATAGTATGTCTCAACTCCATCTCATTTAATCTGACGAGATTTGGAATTGCATTATTTTTCCTGATTTGGTCAGTCCCAATATAGCAATTCATGCCTTTAGACCGCATTTTAGTTCTAATCAATCAATAACTGTCGTGCGACTGATCTGAGTTCCTTCATCAATATCCTTTACAGGTATATAAACAGCTCGACTTTTTCGACCAAGGTATCCTGTGGCTGAATATCACTACATTTTGAATCACCCTTTCTGTACTCTTCAAGTAATGAGCCCTACAATGATTGAATCCAAAAGTACAATCAACCCTTGAAGGACACCGTTTCCCCGTGTTGAAACCGACCAAGTAGTGAAAGCTAGGAACTGATGTGTCCTCTAAGTTGGCCAGCCCATTGATTCCGGGGAAGCGCTACTTTGTACATACATAATGGACGTAATCGCCTCTCATTTATTGTGAGAAAACTAGATGAACCATTAAATTGAAGGCCCCCTGCCTCCCCCTTTTACCTTGTTTCCCTTCGATCTATCCGCCTTGGTCGGCACACCAGCCAACCAATTGTCATTGGTCGGTTCAATTCAGTCACTACTACTAAGCCTCCAATTTAGAACTGTAACTAATAAGCCCATTCCAAGCTTTGAAGTGGTGGTCTGACGTCTCAATGGATTCATCCATCCCGAAGTGCAAGCATTCACTTAACCAAGTACAATCCCAATGAATGAAGACGTTCGTTCGTCCAGTTTCGACTCCTCAACCATGCATGGTTGGAAGTTGGACGTGATTGCCATTCGTATAGTTAGTTGGTTTTACCGCATAAATATGGCTATTTACGGTCGATCAAATCTGAGGGGGTTGGATCTGGGATTCATTCCAATGGGGTTTTGGGGACCGAGCTTTGGACACCAGATCTGATGAATCATTTGGCCAAAGAGAAATCAAAAGGCGACCGGTTTATGACTGCATGACATGAAACTTGGCCGGATCGCCGAATGAATGTCTTCAAACAGTTTCAAGGATGGGTGAACAACAACGACCAGGATCGGTGATGTTAGTGATGGTGGTGAGTTGTCCTAAATTCACCCTCCATCTCTGCGGCCTCAACTTGCGGACGTTTCCACCCCTGATGAAATTACGCTGAACTGGCATTTGCTACGTGTGTGTGTGTGTGTGTGTGTCTGAGCATGTCCCAACCATTGCCGATGGATCGTTATTGGTTTACGGATATGCAGTATGGCACTTTTCCACGGCATTTCCACAGTTATGTGCATTATTTTTTTTAAATCAAAGCAATGGTTATTACTCTCCCCCCTTCCAATCAAGGAGTTGGGCAACCGTTGAAAGACGAGGGAGTGCAATTTTTGCAAGTCTACACGGGGAAAGTTGGCAAAAATTCCTATGCTCCAAATCCTCGAGAGTTTCTTTCAAAGGTACTTAGACATGACTGACATCTGCCTAGAGGCATGAATAGATTATGGAATGACATTTAGAACCATTTCTTTCCGTCGTCCACGTGAGAATTGGACACAAACACGTCGAGAAACGAGGCCGTCTCGCTTCTGTTCTAACCCACTCTTGGAGGAGGGTGGCTTCTTTGGAGTCCATTTCCACACTTTCCAATGATATCGGTCGTAAAGATGAGTCGAATTGAGAGGCCAAATTTGAGCCAAATTGCATTAACAAGCGACTTTGGTAGAGACGGTTTTGTCTCTCCATTTCACTACGTTCATCGGTGGAACTTTCCTCAATGCTTGAAATTTATTGTTGGCGCACGAAGTCAAACCAATTTAGGCATGAAAGTTTTCATATTGGCAAACTGTCTTGCTTCTCGCATGTGCAACTGCACAGTCATGAAAATCGGGACTTTGTAGTTCCAACCAAAGGATTTTTTTACTCCAACGAAACATGATACTGTAATGTATTAACTAGCCAACGGATCATGGCCAGGCAATTCTTGAGCCGAGTTCATGAAGAATAAACTTTAAAAAATGATGCCGATTGCTCTGGTTTGGGAAATAGCCTTGTCATGAGTGCTTGTCTCCATTCGTTTAACATCCATTCTCATATGTGTTAGAAATACTCATCATCACGAATATGCGAGCGTCTTTCAAACTTATGCCAAGCAATTGGAGCCGATATATACTTTATGGAAATCTTTGAATGTATCAAGGTAAAGAACAAAGACGATTAAAAATGGTTCACCTGCTTAAAGCTTTGCTCGACTAAAAAGTCCTATTACACACATGTGTATTGGCCCACGACCATAAATGAGTGGGATAACTTATGGCCAGCAAATCAATTCTGCTTTCATTGTTTATCATTATCATTCATTTCTAAAATACCCGTATTGATTGGTTTTAACATTCTGGAAACAACACTAAGGAGATTGCGAAATGACTGATATCTTTTAGGTGTCTTTTGAGAACAGTTGCCATGCATTCAAGTTTCTAAACCTTTGAAAACGAGCTACCGTACCCGTCTAAACCATTTATGGTTCTTTAGAACGCGTTGAAAACTCGAACTCGCCCAAAAAGAGTTGATGGAGAAACCAAGCAATCGAGAGTTCATTCATGTAAGCCAATGCTAAGCAAAGAAATACTCGTGAACAATTGATGTAAATTATTCGAGGTCGCCATGACCAATTTTGAACACATTGAAAAAAGATTTACAAAAATGTCATTGAGCAAAACCGGCAAGGTCAAGATGAGATCGATTCATCGGTATTGACATTCTCTGAAAACACGCAGGGACCTAATTGTCGAGGCATTTTTTCGCTCTTTGGATAATGTTTCAGAGGCTCCGCCAAAACCCGTCTTGAAACAATTGGCAACAAATTGACAAAGGATAACTTTTCTTCAGAAGCGAGCCCTAGAGACTTCTTCCCCTTGTGAGGAAGTGTCCTGATCTGTAATTTTGCTAGTTACAAAACAACCCTTCACGGGAAATCGAAAACAATCACGAGGATTGCCAAATATTCACCAAGTCATGCTTTTCAAAACAACTGAAGTGAGAGGGGGGGGAGGAATGAATCGTGCCAGAATTTGCATGCGGGTGAATCCTGTCAGATTCGACTATCATCACTAAAAGTCCTCATCAAACAATGACCTTTCTCCTCTTGGTGTGCCACAAGGAGCAGCTCTAGGCCAATCTTTCCTCCGTCAATTGAGAATATGAAAGACATGGTCAAGCGACCGATAGAAAGAAATCATACGATACCTTAAAGGCAAGAGTTCCGAACATAATGCAGGTGGACAATGGGGGTTTAGAGAACCCAAAATCTTTTGTCTTTGATGAATAGTGTTTTAGATCTGCAATTTGACGCGGGAAGGGGAAGTCTGGTCTCCAACACAAAACCCTAAAAATGTTGGGTAAAAGAAAAATGTGGGCGTAACTTTGACACTGACAGATGTCATTATTATCAAAGATTTGAGTCAAACTGTTAATTTCCAATCGTTTATTGATATGATGAACTTTTTCGTTAATGATTAACGAACATCCTGCTTCATTTGTCGTGCTGATGGATTGAATAACTGTCTTTACGTTTTTCGTCCATCAAAGCACTTGCTTTTATGTCATTTATTCGAATAAAGTTTAATCTTGAAATTACAGTGCGTCATTTACAAACGAAAATCATGAATCAATTCTTAGTTTTCTCTCTTTGGGGCAAAATATCTCCTGGTTTAAGTTTTCTCCTGCCACACGTTCTAGATCCTAGATGAAGGTAAAAACCAATTATCAAGTTGAGGTATTCAGGTTTGCCATGCCATCATATCATCAACTTCATTTACAAAAAGTTGAAAATCGGTATACAGTAACAACAATGCAAGCATTTCAATTAACGAACAACCCATTTACTTTTCGTATTCAGAGGTATACCATTGATGATCTTGATCCAACATAACCACCTGGAAGGCTACAAAGTTGCCTCTTTTCACATTGCACAGCTCTCGAAATGGTCACTTGCGAAACAGCTGCGTTTTCTCCTTTCGTTCCATAAAGAAACAATTGACAAATCTTATGAATTCGCACTTGGCCTGAAATGGGTTGGTTAGCAACGCCAGTGTTTCATTACTTTGTGGATAACTTTTTATGGCAACTTACAGTTCAGAGACCTATGAGCAAGTCCAGCGAGCCTTCCAGAAAAATGGACAACATTCATGTACTTGACTTTTTGCTTCTGTTGCCGTTTTGATCAAGTAACATGTTCGAACTACGTCATAAATGATCGACATGAGTTGCACAGCGTGTCATCTTCAAGCACCACAAGTTCAAAAAGTGCAACAACTACCATCACACACCAGTACATCGAGCTTCTTCATCCGTCATCACGGTCTTTTGAACCAATTTCAAGAATCACGGTGTTCCCTTTCAATTCGCTTTTGATAAGTCAGTGAAACCGAAACCGTTTCATCCATTCCAACCCACTGAGTGAATGGTTCCACGAGACCAACTCCTCCATCGCGCTTCAACCCTTTTTCAACCAGTTTCCTATGAGTCTGGCGAAGTTTGATCATCATCTAAATACTACTAAAAACACAAGACTACCTTGTGGTTGAATGGTTGGCATTCTCATCAGTGGTTTATGCCAGAGTTTTCGCCTCTTGAGATTGAGTGACAACAACCATTGTGTTGCATCGAGAGTAATTGAATGGTTGCCGGGGAAGAAAACGAGATGAGAGAAGAGGTCTGCGTGACGGAAGTTCTAATTCGGGATCGAGCCATGGAAGAATCTCTTTGAAGGCCTAGGAGCCCTTCTGGTAGCTTGAATAAAGATGACGTTAGGCATGTTTCTGCCAGGCCTACCTGTCTGTACCTTATCCCAAGGATCTACAGTTATGCGTTTCATAATACGAGTGGGTGGGTGGACGCCTTTGTATGTAAACACTCATTGGAACTAAGATTGAGCTCGGGGGCAGTGTAGTTGAAGAAGGAGACTTGTAGTCCTCTGGCTAGCTATGTAGAGTGCCTTTTTGCGTTTCAACCATGTCAAGTGCTTAACTTGAAAAGGACATTTTTGTTTTGAAGAAAAGCCAGATTTCGTTTATTTTGGGAATGAAGACAAGAATCGTCGTACGTTAGGACACCAGTCCACAATAATGAGCTCTGCCATTCCCTTCAAACACCTTATTAAGGCCGTTATTAAGCCCTGGCAAGGAAGGTCACGGAATTGGCCCTCATGGGTTTTGTCACACCCGGATGACTTAATTACGGACAATGGATCATAGGCCCAAAGAATCCCGAGGCAGTTTCCTCAGGAGTGACCAGAGGTAGAACAGGTCGGTCTGCTTCGTCGATCTTCAGTGCTTCTGAACCGTTGTTTGAAACCGTTTTTCTTCCCCCTCCCTCTCTTTTTTTTTTTCTCTCTCTTTATCTGGTTTTGCGCCAAGGAAGTGCATAATTCTCATTGTAAACCCGTGTGAGTTAGTAAAGTACTTGCCTCATTTGCTCGATCCCATTCAGACGAAAGGAAGGAGGAGGGGGGAGGGGGAAGGAGGAGATTTTCACATCCAGATAAAATTACATTCATTTTCTAGACTCACCTTCATCAGGAGTCTCAGTCATTTTTGCCTCGTCTTGACGACAGATAATCTATTGTAAAGGTCCCCTTTAAGACGCTTTGGCAATGGATTTCATGATTGTGGTTCTTGTTGTTCGAGTAATTGATGCGAATAAATCATGCGGGATTGTCTTCGAATGAAAGACTGTTCTTGAAAATGGAGAAAAATACGCTGTTTTTCCTAGCTGCACTCAAATTGGTGAGTGATTACTTTGCAAGTTGGACCAACATTTCACCTAAGAAGTGTAGAAAAACAACCTGGTATTTGCCACAGAATGGATGGAATGGACTTTGTTAAAGACCCCGAAGAAAATCATTATACGTTATTACAATCAAAAAAAGCTCCTTCTTATGCCCTTAATTATGCCTTCAAACTACCCAAAATAAATCAGAGCAATCCACAAAATACACCGGTATATCTAAATACCCGTGGAGCAAGTTTGATGGAGACCCACTTTGCTTGATGAATGTGCATAATTGCCTTGAATTTAGCGGCTTAACAATGATGTAAATCAAAGTAACTCCCGCACTAGAAGTTTCGTCATACTGAATAATGAATTTCCTCTCATTTGTTAATGGTAACACAAGAATATTCCGCAGTAAAATAGTAGATGAGAACGAACAGATCGATTTTAATTCGATCAATCAAGGTTGAAACTTGATATCAAGATCTTTCTTTAAAGGGGGTATTTTGTCAGCATTAGCCTTGGGTGACCCTTATCCTTATTGTGACCGACAAAACAACCAATTGACCTCTGAATGATGGACAAACGGGCTAGGGACGATGTATAATTGTCCCAATTTCTGTCTCAATCGCCCAAAGTGATTTTGTGAGCCGAAATGGCATTTTGATTAACAGCTCAATCGAATGCCAGGTCAAAAGATATTTGTTGGAACATAAAAATCTGGGGAAGGGTCAGCCAGCATTTTTGTTTTTCCGTTCTGTTGTATCTGTGTACTGTACGGTTGGCCAATTTTAAATGTGTTTTCTTTTTAAATGCTATAACTCAAGAAACACTTAATAAACCGTTAGGTTGTCCTGGCTCTTTCCGATTAATTTTCCTGAACTTTGAGAGGACACTCTGTGCGAAAAATCTACAATGTGTCGCTAAGAGCTTAAATGAGAATTGGCGAAATCAGAGTGTCCTAAACACCCAGGACATTTCATATGGGTCACCCTGGATTTACTGTTTTAGTGTGTGTTTTGAGAGCGAATGACTTTTTATCTTCGAATTCGATTGATTTTATAATTGAAGCGACAAATATATGTTGAAAGCTCAATCCTTGGAATCGAAATGTTGTTATTGTTGGAGCAAGGATGTAAAACAAAAATTCTCAAAGATATATTTCCTTTTTTTGCAATTATGAAATATGATGAACCAATTCATTACATTCTCCATTTTCCGTGCAAAAACAATCGGCCTTTTTGCTAAAAAATTAGACTTAAGGTTTGCAGTGAACATTTGTCTTACCTTTAAGAGTTGTTGGAAATAATAGTTCAATTACAATTAATTAGTCAATGTGAGGTAACCCCGAGCATGCACTTTTATGATTTTTGTGGTTCTAGGTCACGTAGTTAATGGGCTAGTTCATTTCTGCCCAAACTTTTATAAATCGCATGTTATAGCTTGTGTCAATTTTTCACACATCCCCCGCCCTTTTTTCATTTTCCAGACAATTTCAAAATTAAAAGAAGGGACCAAAATGCATCAAACTCAAATCCGGTCTCTCGTCGTTATAGTCTCTGCCATATTCCAACGGTTCATGGCCCTGAAAAATGCATGCCTTGCATTCATAATTCGTTTTGCCATCTCTTATCTCACTTGATGACGACGATCGCTTTAACTCACAGAAGATCTTACTCTCAATTGTCTTAAAAAAGAGTATTCCTATTCAAACTCAATTACTGCAAGAAACATCTGAGCCCTATTTTAAGTCGATTGCCCACAAAGAAATCCCTCTGATTATCGATTAGTGTTTAGGCAAGATTTGCCCATCTAGACCCGGGGATAAGATCTTGGATTCAAGTGACTAAAGGAGACGACAGCATTCACGATGATGATGATGATGACGACCATCTTGATGATAATGATGCCAATTGGCCAGAGTCGATGGAGAGTGCTGAAAGACTGCGAATTTCTTGTCAGTCTAGCCTGAAGAACTCCTAATTTGCCATAGTGCACGTACAGTGCACTACGTCCCACTACTATGTAAGAGTGTGGTGTGAAAAGTGAAAATTCTCTTATGGAAGACAGACAATTAAAATGGAATCAACAATTAGAGTCACTTTCCAGATCAGATCTCACACACACACACACACATCTTGGATAAAAATGGCGAAAGAGCCCACGTTGGTAAACCACAACATGTAAATGTACTTTATCTGTCCAGTAAATCAATGGCATAAAGCGGTGGCAAACCAAAAAAAAGCACACACACATACATAGATACGAGCACCTAGTATGATGTACTTTGGACACTATCGCATCGATAAACCCTTGGAGCCACTCTCAATATAATTAATCTTCTTGCCAACCAAATTGATAGCTATTTGGATGGTATACTGGTTTTATCGGTTTATGGCTTCTTCGTATTTAGACCTACCTGATGATGTCTTCAATACCAATGCGGTTATTCATGGATTCAAGGATGAATTCATTACAACGAAGTAAGAAAACAATTCACTGCCAGACTCCGTTCGCACAAGAAAAGTTCGGAAAATTTCGCTTCGAATTCGTTCTAGCAGAAGAAATAAGAACGGGTTCCAAATTGATCAATATTGGAAGACTATCTTTGGTTTATGGTTTTGCCCAATTGGTCAAAATATCCTCGGAGAAAATTGTTTCTTTTGAAAAAAAAACCCTCTTTATTGCGAGATCTTTCTCATTGGATCACAGGTTTGTTTCTACAATGTTTACAAAATATATATATTTATTTCGTCCCATTCTGGGTTCTGGGGCCCGCCATTAGAGGCGATGATCCGCTAGAAATGGGTGGGTGGGCAGACCTGGGATCGAACCCATGAACCCGAGCTTAGCTCGGTCGCACGTAAACCAATTGCGCTAGAACCATCTCCCCCAAAAATCATCATTTCATCATAAGATTCATTTAAAGAAGACTCATCTAGAATTATTTGAATAAAGCGCTATGTCAATCGTTATGAAAACAGAGGCCTAATTCAAGTAATATAAGTTTACAGCTTTTCCTGGAATCCAATGTTGATAGGCTCAAATATGAAAACTTACATTGGTTCTGCTCGTAATAATCGGAAGCCTTGCAATCGTCACTTACAATATGAATGCCAAAGTACGTGCATCTTTTTTCAATAGAGCTAACTCATTTGGTTTTTATTGTCCAATACCCTGAGGTTCAAGAGTTAGCAGCTCGTGTAGCAGCCGTGACTTGGACTTCGGAAAGTGTTGCTTGCTTTATGATGAGCAAAAAGCCATAAAGAATGTTTTAAGTGCATTCATGATCTTACATCATCGGTACATCGGATTGGATTGAGGGGGGCTATGGAATCATTTATTATTGGAGAATGCAAAGGAACTGTATCAGGTTCTTGATATCTCTTTGAAATTTTCGATTATATAGTTAGCATGAGCTGTACAGACTCGTCAGAAAGAGTGTCATGCCCAATGTGACAAGGGCTTTCTATTCGTAGATGTGGTGATTTAGGGCTTAAAACTATAGGAGAGGCTTGAAGAATTTGTCAAGGCGGAGAATCGAACAAGGACATCTCTCATGCAAGGAAATACTCGCAACCCACTGGATCACGCCTCCTCCCGTTAGCTGATTATTTCGTTGACATTTACTACTGGGATTTCGACATTTTGGCCTCTTGTCGAGTTTAAAGGCAAATGCTTGAGATTATTAGTATGCTTCTTTGGAAAATATTGCAAAATCTCATCGATTAGAAATCCTTGTTTTCAACCCCTGGACAAGCTTTCCAGTTCATCTTTAAGAAGGTCATTGAACGAACAACATCAAGCCACAATTGGGATCAATTACTGGTCCTAATCATGAAGAACATGAATAACCCTCCCTCTGTCTTTGATCCTCCCCATCTCGATATGATTTGACAAATCATTAGCCTAACCAATGATGTACGTACCGTACTTAGTTTCACCCTGGTTATCCAGAAGCCACAATGGTTGAGGGTAGTAGTTTTTCAGATCACGCCCTGACCATTACTGCATTAGCGTATCCATCTCACCCCCGTCAGATCATCATTTGCGGTTCTCCTTAGGGCGGCCAACCTCGCAGGTCATTGGGTTTTGCTAGAATGAACCCCCCCACCGCAAATTTTTCCGCACATTCCACTGATTTTACCCTAACTGGATTAACTCGGCCAATTGGTGGAAAGGCATCGAAGGATTTCGTAGATTGCCTCGCATTTGGCCAAACCCTTTCTTCCTAGGCTAGATTCTATGAAGAGGATTGGATTGCAATGAGAGACCTGAAGGCGTGGATAGAATTGTCAGGCTGTCAGTCAGAGGCAAAGGGTGAAAACAAGTGGCAGAATAATTAGCCAAGTCCATCAAAATTTGATCAATCATGTTCAGTCAGCGACCATAATCCTGCTTACAATGCCAGATCAATAGCAGATATGATATTACTAGTATGATAAAGCACTTCAGTTTGGCAGTGGAAAAATTTCCAATTTACGAGTTGCTGCCAAAGCAGCGTTGGTTCTTATTCAGAGTAAAGATGCTTAATGTAAGCATATTTAATTCAGAGATGCTCCGAGATGTCAGAGGTGACGAGAATACGACAACGTGGAAAAGGCTTGCTCACCTCAACCTGAGACATTAAATGGGGGCGAACCTTTAAATGGCTTTTAAAAGAAGGAGATATGTTTTTAAAATTTCGTCTTGAAATTGATTTTGCAATAAGCATGCCACGTTCGTTGATCTCTCTGCTTCTCAAAACTTCATTGTCATAGAAAAAGCAATTAATCTTGTTCTTTACGTCAAAACAAAAATTAGATCTCAGTAAAGTCATGGTCAGATTTGAACGATTTGGAGGAAGCCTTATTCAGACTTTTAGTTAAAAAATTCCAAACCCTTCAACGAATTAGATGATGTTACATGCATTTTCCAAGATTTTACGATATGTCAACCAATTGTACTTTCTGTGTTAATTATGAGTGGCTTTGTGACCTCTATCTGTACCATTTATACCTAAATACCCTGAATGACAAGGGCCTCTATCTATCCCTACTAATGCTACCAAGTGCCCAAAAAAACAAACTTTTCAACATATTTGCTCAATTTTCCCTCAATTTGACCTCATTTTGCAACTACCAAGAGTAATTATCAGACTTCAAAATTCCATCCGGTCAATCAGGGTTCAAATAAATCAAACTGCAAAAGTTGCAAAAGGCTCTTCAGGGATTTTCACTTTCGTCTTAGATTTGGATAAGAGAAAAAAAGGCTTCCGAGTGGGCCGCACGTAGAATGTTCTGAATAACCTTTCCAAAAAAACCGGTTGCATGAATGTAGCTTACCCTGAAAGTTCGGATTGGTTTTCGAATCCGAATTTTTTTGTCCAATCCGATCCGAATACAAAAGTCATTTTCATGGACCCCCTGACTTAGAAAAATTCACAGACTTCTTGAAACGTGAACTGTGAAAGCTCTTCTTCCCAAATTAGGCCTACTTTGAGGTAGAGCAACTCTGACTCCTTTTCCTAAATTTGACACTAGTGTAAGAAAGTTAGATCATGATACTTAAATGCAAGTCACTTCTATAACATATTTCATACTTAAAGATCGTTTGATCATTATCAGGACTAGTGATTTTTTTTTTTATGAAATGAATGGTGCAGGAGATACGAGATTTCCCCTTCCGTTCAAAGTTCATTCGTCTAGAAGTCCGTGAACCATTCCGCAAGTCGCTTGAAGTGTGTATGATGCTTGTGTGGACTTTTTGGATCGCAACAAATTTCGATTGTGATTTTGATTAGCTACTGGAAAATTGATTTCTCCCGAAATTTAGACGTATCACAAAATGATGGATCAACACCAATGACAAATGGCACCAAAGGCAAAGAGAATGATACTCATCGTCATATTGGTACCTAAATATTTCCAATATTGACGTCAAAGCATGAATATCTAGTTTGTAGTCTCAGATTTTTTATGTTTTCCAATACTGCAAAGCCTAATGAATGACTAATAATTATTTAGTCAACAAGCTTTTCAACCTAGTAAAACTTGACCTAAACATATTGAGTGATGAAAATTGTCCATTTTTCTTGGATTCATGTCTTGAGTAAAACAGGAGAGTTTTTTTGGTTGGGTTTTTCACGGGCTTTTCTAACCGCTACAAGTTTACAGGGGAAAATTTACAAAACTTGTGTCCCATTTACGTTTCAAGATTCTTATACCCCCTGCGCCATCTCTGGACCAATATGAAAGTTTGATACCAAAATTCATAATTCATGACAATACTTTCAAACGTAAACTTATGAGTCTGGCAAGCTCTAAAATAAAGGGTTAAGATTTTCCTCAGATGGAACAAGAGAACAAGAATTAACTTTTTCTTTTGGCACCCTGATTATTGGTCAACGAGAGCCATTGTTGCTACTGATGGGAAAAGGGCAAGAAGAAAGTCATCACTCATCACAGACATCCAAGTTCTACTTGTTTACGAGTAACTTGGCAAGCTGGTTAGCAAAGATCCCCTGCTAACGTAGGGAGCCCAGATGGTTAGCTCAGGAAAACCGCAAAATGAGGATTTTTTTGGTTCGTAGCTAAAGTCAGATTGCCAGAATGAAACCAGTCAACGAACCAAAGCCACCTTCCTGCGTCACTGTTGGTGCACATTATTGCTTTTCCTACAAGTTGATTTGATTTACCCGGGTATTAAATTTCTTCCGTAAGTTTGGTCGCACCATTTTTCCCCAAAGTTGGGGCAAGTTCTACTGATGAGATCAAATAAATAACCACGGGAGGTTGCGACTAGAGCTACCAATTTACAATTTCAGAGGCATGTGGCATCACTAGCGGAATATTGAAAACCCGTTGGATAGTAACAAAAGGTAACCCTGATTTTTTTCTTCGATCAAAGCAGGGTTGCCTTTTTGTCAAACCTTACCTTTTACGTCACGTTGGAAAAGGCTGGTGCTTTCACCTTCCCAGCTTTCTAGCAATCCTGATTTTAAAAAATTATTTGATCCCATCACTAGCAAGTTCCTATTTGGGCAAGTTAAACACCGGACTAATTGCCCTGTCGGTGCTTGCTTGACATCAGTAATTGCTGCACCAAAGTTCTGACCTTGATTCCGATGTGATGGCTTGTCAGAGAAATGTCACTCTTAAATTACTGGGGTACCGTATTGGTAGAGCATCCGCTTCCCAATTTGCTAATCCTGGTTTGATCCCAGGCTTGCCAAGTACAAGCTTCTTTGCGGTATTTAAATTACAGCATGTGTTGCTGATTTAACAGCTTAAATGGGCGAACCTGCGGTCAGTCCCGGGGGTGAGGTAATAACTAATAATGTTGGTTATAATGACGAAGCGGGAATATCCCTCAATTGGGACACCCATCATCAGATGGCAGGCCGATCGAGAGAGTTGCCATCTGACTTCGTAACAAACAAAACAAACAAACCCTTGCGTGTCGTTTCTCTGACTAGCTCCACTGACTAATTCTGACGAACCTAATGTGCGATTGCTAATGCAGCCATGACAGCAAAATTGAAATCAAAACTGATATCACCACTATATGGCCGTAACATATCTTAGATTTTTGGTTCAGCTGCCTCTCTCAATATGTAGCTGCTTTAAATTAAAAGACTGCCGTGTATTCCGAAATCAAACCTTATCGGTCGAAAACGCAAGTTCCAAGAGATACGATGGTACTTGTTGACTGTCGTGAATTCGAATCTCGCTGCGCGGAATCTTTTTTTTTCTTCATGGCAGAATTAAGCTCTAATCTTCCACTGTTTTCGAGGCCCTTGCAACCGACAGTTCAGGTTAGGTCAGGTTAGGTTGGGTTAGGTTTTATTTTCTTCTCGAAGGACCAAAATATCAGCCAAATATCAATACCAATAACGGAAGATGTATAACGGCCTTATCACCACTAGGCTTTATAAAATTACGATCGAAGTAAATTCGTGTTTTCCAGCCATAGTTGTGTGTATGGTTGACCCAGAAATTAACAATTCAAATAGTTCAATGTTCAAAATGAGGTAGGAGTGTTATCATTTTCTTCATGGTGCCCACCCTTGATGCTTATTTCAAAGACAATCGGATTCTACAATCCAAATTGTGTCGTCACATTTTTATGAGATCCTAGTGTGAGAGTGACAGTTACAAATTACCTCTGGCGTCTTGAACTGCGACGAATCTTTAATCTTCCTAACTTGCAGTTGTCCAAAAATCTTGATGTCGTTTTCAACCAAGAACAAATCAAAACTTACAATGCAAGGTGATAAAATTGTGTTTCCTGGTTTATTTATGAGATCTCTATCATGCTTTTAACTCATAGTCATATCATATCACTAAAAGCCACGTTGCTCCTTATTTCGGCCAGGATCTCCACTTTGATTAGGATTATAACCTTAAAAAATAAATCAGACAATCTCAAAGTATCCAAGGCATCAGAATCCAGCGGGTTCCAATAACCAGACGTCTTCATCATCATGATCCCACCATTCCAGGTCCAACGGTGAGCACATCTGCGCAAATATCACACACTCGAACCGGCTTGGTAAGGTTGTACTTCAAAATGGGCGTGTCTTTATCGGAGCATTTCGCACAAACCAGGCGACCACAATGGCGGCTAGAATGAAAACCGAAAAAATGGTTACTGGAGATGACATCAAAGTTATTTCCGGTCAACAAGGTCGAAATGTATGGAAGATAACCAGATTGTTCAATTCGTATAGCATGTTTTATACCGTTTTGAACAAAGATGACAACTATTGTTCAACAGAGTAAATTCTTGCGGACAATTTTTTTTTGTCCAAAGTAGCAAAGCATGGAAAATTGCGGAAATGAATATCTATTTGCAATTGGGGTTTTATTTAACGTGCAAGCGTTGATTGAGCCAAGTCCGGCTGGTGAAGTCAGTCAGTCTGCCTTAGAATATTTCGATAGAGAGGGTCATGTCATGTTTCGTTGCCATAGTTTTCTTATTGAGCAAGAGCGGAGAGAAAAATTGAGGAAAAACATTCTCTTTCATGATAGAACTCTAACCTGTGCATCAAGTCTTCTTAGTAATGCCTTTTCAAGTCTTGAGGCAAATATTGTAGCCCATCATGGCATTTTTTATGGCCCCCAAAACCATGAGCAACGAATTTTATTGCTTAATGTGATTTTGGATCAAGCAAAAATTAAATTTCTCGACACATTTCAAAGCTAAATTTTCAAAAAGCTTTACCATGGAATTTACGAACACACTAAGTAATCAAGTGGCATTTACCAGGAATAACAGATCATATTTTAATCTATAATTTAGTGGGAACTAAGTGTGCTCTATATTATAATCAAATCGGTTTTGAAAATTTTTGGCCTTTCAGGTGTATATCTTATTTAGATGTAGAATAAAGCCAAAAAAATGAAGAAGCTAGTTTTAGTAAAGCTTGATGAGGTATTAGAACCACTGTGAGGTTTGAAGTTTTAAACCAACGCAACGTAAGGAAAGGTTCGTGTCTTGTTCCAGATGCCTTTATAACCGCTCGGTCATTCTAGTTCTTTCGAATTTCAATCCTGGATTTAATCGGAATATTTGAAATGTTTCCGATAATTCTTTATCGCTTAGCAAATCGGAACAACGTTATGGAAGTCCAGATACCATTGAAAAATACTTTTCATTTTTGGAATAAAGGATTAAGATTATTGGCGCTTTGATATAAGACATGCTTCAGCTCCCAGTTCGCTTGGGAAGAAAACTGTCATTAACTTGATCATACTTCATCTGGTTTAACAATTTAGAAGTAGTGGCATACATAATACACTGGCATTCAAACTAAAAGCTGCACACGGTACAATTTGAATGATTCAGGTTGTGGCAAACATTTTTAAAGAGTCTACAGGGCGTTTCATATTTGCGACTGCTCATCTAAATGAAGCTACCTCATGAACGACTCCAACTACGTAGAACAACAGTTGGTCAAAACATTATTCATGAATATGTGTATCAAAAGTCTTTGATTTTTGTAGAGCAATTCTGCAATTATCCCTGAAATTAATGCATTATTTCAAGGCCTTCTGTGGCTACTTTTTTTGACGCCTGCGGTCCTAGAACACAGTGCTCAATGAATGCTGAGAAGATTAAGAAAGTGTGTGTTATTTTAGTTATTATGCCTTCTCAGAATTCATTGAGAACTGCGTGCCAGACATCCAAGATGTTGTGACCTTTGGCATTGATCACTTGTTCCCAAGGTGGTCAGGATCAGAAGTCAAAGATGTGCTGATTTCGGAGGAATTGGGGGCCTTTAACTACTTGACATCTGGGCATGGTCAGCCCTAGATTGGTAATCAATGGCAAACGTCAGACAACTTGGAGGTCCTCAAGAACAATATCCTGAATGACTAGCCCACAGTTCTCAAGGAATACGCTGAAAGTTAAACAAGTCTGCGGTACTGTTGTTATAAAATGTCAAAAGAGTAGCCATAGAGGGCCTAGATATGAAGTGATTGTTTCAAAACTACTCGTCAGAAATGTACCATATCTGATTTATATTGTCATGATAATGAATCTATCAACGTGTCAAGTCCTAATGTTCTAGCTGTAGTCGCTAATACATTTGAGTAGCCGAAACTAAAAAAAATAATTTCTTTCACGAAGAAAAATAACAAGATACAAAAAATAAGCTCTACAACACATTAATTATTCAACTAAAAAAAACATTCTCTTATCATGAAGTGAGTCTTCAAACTAAGACCTAAGAGTGGGAAATGTCATGCTTGAACGAAAAATCAACCTTACCAATGATGTCGCCTGGTAGTGATGCCAAATTTGGCATTACATTCTTGACAATAATCGCCTTCGCCCCATTTTGGTTCGGCACTCAAGAAATCGAGTAGCCCATAAAGCAGCTGTTTGGTAGCAACTTCACTATTGAAGATGGAAATTCCTTCGTGGTTCACAGAGCCTAGAACTGCTCCACTTTTCACCAAGGAACGACAAAGGTTACCATTGCCTTTGGAGTAAGCAATGAGTAGAGCTACAAGAAACGATAACACGCCATGCTCATTATGCATACAGGACAATGCTATTGGAAAACTTGCTTTTGAGCCAGAAAGTCATATTCGGATACAGTTACTTACGAGAATTTCCCTCCAGATCCGGTTTGTTGATTGGAAATTGTGGAATGGACTCGAGGAGCAAATCGAAGACACCAGAAGAGTTCTCTTTGCCAAATACTGCTAAGACGTGCAACGGATTCCGACCTAGGGCAAGTTAGAAATGAGCTATGCTTAAAAAAAAAATAGTGCAATTGATTCCTAGTACAAAAATCCGGATTTTGACCAAATGTTTTCTCCTAGCACGGTTTTTTGTTATTGACAAAGGAATGAAAATTCTTGGGCTCGTTTTGAGAATATTTTTCTTCTTTCTTTGAGGCGTTTATAGAGACTGTGAAGTGAGGACAAGGGGGGAAAATGAAGTACAGCACCCAAATTTTGGGTCTTGAGCGGACACAAACCTCACACCCAACCTGCATCGTGCTCCACCAGTCAATTTTCACGAATAGAATGAACAGTGCTACAAGATTCAAAGAAGTCATTTTTGGTGTAGTTCTGACACCGCATTATTACTCTGGTTTAATCTTACAGTTGGGGCTGAATATCAGAATATATTTTGGCTAACAATCCGGTACATTGATTTCATAGATCAACTTCAATCCATGCATTGTGCAGGTTGAGCGAGTTACCTTGACTACACTTTTGCTCCATACAACTAGCTCAGCTATTAGCTTTCTGACTTTACATGGAGAATTGCTGAGGGCTGCTTTGCTATTTTTTCTTATGAGACTGGCTTTTGAAATCATAGGGAGAGATCCAATTATTACCTTTTGAATTGATGGCTTGTGCGTTGATATTCGATTCAGTTAGGAGAACCTTAATAACCTCTAAATGACCCTCTTTAACTGCCAAATGAAGGGCGTTGTTTTCTCGATTGTCAAGGGCATTCACATCCACCCCTTCATTGATCAGAACCCCACAAATCACAGGAAGGTTGTTTTCAGCTGCCACATGGAGACCACTTTGATTGGATGTATTTCTAGCCTCAACTAGAAATCAAAATTCAAAATTGGATCAAGACACTTTTTTCCGACGTTTTATCAATCGCCTTACCTTCAGCTCCGGCTAAGATCAAATTTCGAACAATCATCTCATTGCCTGTTTGAATTGCGAGTAAAAGCGGCGTTAGTAGATTGGCGTCTTGGGTCCGAGAATTGACGTTCACATGAATAGACAAGAGGAACAAGACACTCTCCAGATCATTTTTCATGATTGCAGTGTGAAGGAAGTTCCTTCCACGATTGTCATATTGTTCGGCTGCTTGGGGGTGTATAGCTAGAATGCTTTGAGCTGCCATATTGTTCCTAAAAGTCATAGCTGTAGCAAATGGGGAAAGACCTGACTTATCCCTGGTTGTAAGGTCAAGCGTCCGACCATTGGATAACAAAAGGTTGATGATGGGATGGTGAGAATTTTCTATGGCAATATGCAATGGGGTCTTGCCTTCAACATCCTAAAACCGACGATGTTTCGTGACAATAATTTATGGCATTATTCATTCTAAAAAGGTTTCGTGACTAAATGACATACCCTGTAGTTAATGTTGGCCCCATGTTCCAATAGAACTTGGACCGTTTTTTCCAGACCCCACTGACAACACAGATGCAATGGGGTCATCAGGTCATGGGCTTCCTCCCCACCCTTTCCATTCGGTCCCTCTTTGCGGGGACTGTTCAGATCGCAGCCAGCCCGAATCAAAAAGCAAGCAATATCTTCAAGATTTTCGTCAATTGCCTTATGAAGCAAAGTTTGAAGACAATGATCTGGTCCTAGTGACCAGGCATCGGTGTCCACTCCGTGTTGAACTAGAATTTGGGCGGTGTCCAAATCTTCGGTTAGCGCCAGCCACAATGGAACTTCAGCAGATGCACTGGAAACTGACAAATTGGCCCCTTTTCGGCACAAACATTCCACAACTGAGGGCAGATGTTTCTTGATGGCTAACTCAATGGGAGACTCTCCATTCATTGTCCTTAAATTAGTAAAGGATATAAGTGGAAAGGTACATTGAAACTTTTTCTTGTCCAACTTTGGGATTCGCATACTTTAAATCAATATCGGCTCCGTGATTGAGCAAGAATATGGCTCCCTCCGAATCTCCTTGCGAAATAGCGTTGTGTAGCAAGGTCAAACCTTTGTTACTCATAACATTCACGCTGGCTCCACCTTGAACAATACAAATGTACAAATCACTTTAGCAAATGGTCACCCTAGACACAACCAAGCACCACCTTTTAACAAATCCATCGCAATATCATGTAAGCCTTGATTCAATGCCAAGCTCAGAGGAGTTTGGTCTTCCGAGTTTTTCAAATCCAGATTGGGGCGCTTCTCTATCGAATCACCCTCCATATGTGTATACTTTTGAATAATTGCCTGGATCACCCCAATCTTCCGGTTCAAAATACCCAGATGCAATGGAGTTTGTCGGTAGATGGCGTTCTCTTCGCTCATTATTGTTTGGGCATTAGCATTAGCCCCCAGATCTAATAATTGTCGAGTCATCGACTCCAAACCCCATTGAGCGGACAAATGAAGTGGAGTCTCTCCTTTGGCATTAGCTCGTCGGAAATCGCAACTGTGTTCCAGAAGAAGAAGGCCAGATCTTTCCAGTTTATTGAACGCACAGAAATGAAGGAGAGAGTTACCCAGCTTATCGCAAACCTGAAAGAATGAAAGAAAGTAATCAGCGAAGAGGTTGAGCCCTCCAATTTGAGGAAAAGCCGGGTAACCTGGGTTGCAAAATTGAATGAAGAGAGAGGTTTCCAAGATTGGAGGCTTTTGAAGAAAACACGTACTTGATCAAACGTAATGTATGTCATGCTCAAAAAGAGGAAAAAGTATATGGATGGCAAAGGCGGTTAGATTCTTGTTACGATACGATATTAGTTTGGTTCGACAACTCAGTTCCAAGTCTCTTGAAACTCATATGGGGACTCTTGTGAAGTCCTCTTCTTGACATTTAGAACTTCTTCCTTCTAACAGAAATCGGAGTGAAGAAGCAATCTTAATTTCGAAATAACATGAGAAAAAACAAGTCTCATGTCGAGTCACTTCGAAGGTTTTAAAGTGGGTTTCATGTTTCATTGATGTACTTGTACTTGGTAGATTTGTACTTTAATACAAACAATACAGTTCTATGAATTGTCATATTTCCCAGGTTCCCAAACAAACTGGATTTAGTGTTGAATAATCTGACGGAGTCTTGGGTGTTTTTGAAGTTGGTACGTGTGTAGATCTTTGAAAGACTCTTGCAATTTCATAATTACCTCCTAAAGACTTAAGGGTTGGTCTCTGTTTTTGGAAAAAGGAGACAAATCCTTGGTATCCTGCTTTTTATTAATAGATAAAAATAGAACATTGCCAAACCACGTCTATTCTGATGGGTTTTTCCCCACTAAAAAAGCCATTGTGACTTTGAAAAACGCAATAAAAAAAGTCACCATTACTTTAGACAGAACTAGTTGCGACGACGAGCTTATCGGCAAAACATGCTAAAAAGTGTGCTGCTTTGTCGTCCTATAGAAAAAAAATGCTTAGAAATTCATTTTGTATGTTTCTTTGCCACCCCAGTAACCGAAACATTCTTCAATGCACTAAATGATATAAGCTCTCTCTCGAGAAAATTTCTTGGGAAAACATCCAAATTACTAGATGTTTGAAGGTCGTTCGTCGTTTGATATGCAAATTTCCTTGGAAATAACTCTTGAGATCAAACTCCACTCCCGTTGTCTCTCAGGACGTTGATTGTTTCATGTTTAAATTCTTTCTCATTGTCTAACAAAACGTTCCTCATGAAGCTTAACAATCCAAGGAACCCAATCCAAGGAAGCTGGCAAGACTTTCGTCACTCACGGTAGACACAGAGGCTCCTGCAGCGATCAGCTTTTCCGGGAGATTAGTCCCTTTCCCATTGGATCCAGTGGTCTGATCCTCCAAAGCCTTCAATGCGTACCAAAGGGGAGGAAATCCAGCCGAGGATTTGATTTCCGTGGAAGCGCCGTGCTCCAAAAGCACATCAATGAATTCTCCGTTCCCACGTTGGATGGCCAAATGCAACGGAGTGCTGATAATAAAAGTTTAGCGTTAGTTAGTTAGCTAGCTAGCCATTGGAACATACATTTAGATGGTTTGAAATGGATTTGGGCCTCACAAGTTCTCGCTATTTTGAGCGTTCACATTGGCCCCTTTGGCGATGACCTTCACCGCCATTGGTGAAAGGCCTGGATAATCAGCCAACAAATGAAGGGCCGTGTTCTTTTCTTGGGGCGTGAAGGCATTGACATTCACGTTATTGTCTAACAAGAACTCCAGAGCAAAGACATCATCTGGAAATAAATGGAAACCAATCATAACTAAGTCTAGTCTCTCAGTCTCTAGTAAGCTCTTTCTCCTCATTCGTCTGTTCCAATTCTATCTCCCATGATTGACAGAATGTCAAGGAGGATGTGGAGGGCATTTATTTTCCCACGTCCAATTGAATGATTGCTTGCCATACATAACATGTATAAGCAATATCTAAATGAGCAAACGCTGCTATGAAAGGTTAAAGTAATTGAACCTCTTGGGGGCCCTGTGCTCTGTTCCTCATATTGAACAAGGATCAGTTCCGAGTTGTTAATGAGCCATTGGCGTACAGTTATCTCTCTGTTGATCTCATGCAGAATGCACACCAATGTTCCTCCAAAATGGTTCTTGGACTACGGAATTCTATGAGAAGCACTCAACATGTGTCCACAACCAAGCCCTTGCGAGTCTGGCTTTCTCTCGAAAGCGCAGCTTTCATTCATTGTGCGAGGGTGATGGTTAAATCCCTTCTCTTTTTCTTCTTCATCTGGGCACGAAAATGAAGAACAAAAACGTGATTCGTCCTTGTTATGTGCCAGAGCCATTATTATTTATCTTTCGGACACCATTTGGATAGTAATGGCCCTAGGGCACAAACAAAAGCCTTTCAGTCTCACCCCTGTCAATCGCAAGATGGATCAAGTTCCATCCATTCCCATTGGATTGATCCACATTGGCCCGATGGTCGATGAGTGTGGATGCGATACCCGATTGTTTCGTGGACAACGCGATATCCAAAGGCAGCTTATCCTCTTCATCTGGACGGTTTACAAAAGATGAGAGCTGCAACAACAAGGAGTAAGAAAATATTCCTGGAAAGTCGCTCAAACGCCTCTCTTATGCCCTTTATGAGGCTTAGTATTAATGGCATCTACTGAATGTTGTAATATTGACAAGGGCCTGTCAGGTCCACCTGTTGTGTGACTGTACTATACTGGCCATCTGAATCGTTCAAACAATAAGATCTGACACAATGGGGCGCGTGTGGACTTATCATGCCAATCTTGAGAGCTGACAACCTTAGTCAGAAGTACCTTAGACCTTGATATACCAATCAATTTGTGTCGTCACTCAAGGGAGACCCAATCTCAGATTCTGTGATCCGCTTGAAGACTTTTCTCTCAGAGTTCTCCTAAGGAGTCGTCTCCAAATCTAAGAGCGCGGAGAGCCGAAGGCCAAGCAAAGTCCCCCCCCGAAAAGTAAGTGAGGGAGCAAAAAACAGAGAGAGAAAAGAGAGGAGAGAAAAGGAAGAAGAAAGAAACCTAGTACCGCGTGCACCCAGTCAGTGTGAACATGGGTGTGATCGCCTCCAGAGTTCAGTCTTCAGGCGTCAACCAACATCATCAGAGGCTATCCGACAACTCAATGTCCAACCCAATGGTCGTGAAAGGTAGCATGAGCGGGAAAGGTCGAACCTTTCAAGACGTGCCCACAGTGATCTATCCCGATTTGGAGGATGATCATAGCAGTGAAATGAGTGTGGAGACCACGTCTCTCTTTACGCAAACTTCAGGCTCATCCGTGAATAACAATACAGCAAGTCCTGCCTTCTCGAACAACCTTGGCCTTGATAACGGAACATGGTAAGTGGCAAGCGAAAAGTGCCTAAAAGTACCAATAATGACTCGGGATTCAAGAGTACATGCGTTGTTCTCTTGCTGGCAAGAAGTGATGTTTTTTAAAGTTTACATTGCCGTCGAGTAACGAGCACAAATGACTCAGTTGGATGTCGTGTTCTCTGAACTAATTAGACCTTACAATTGGTGCTTCATCAAGCCGTCATAACTTTTTCCAACGAACTTGGGAGATTGTCCCCGGTTGCAGACCAAGGGCAATTAGGTTCATCAGGAACGTCGCTTTCCCATGGCAGAGGTCAAGTTACTTCGAGTTTAGCTTTATAGTTCAACTCAAATTAATTGCTTGTAAGGCATGGCCCTAATTCGAGTGAACAGGATGGTGAGACCATTGTTATGCCTTCTTTAGGTGAGTGACAGTCAGATTAGAAAGTTGCTTTTGCCATTTGAGGGCAATTCAAGGCCAAGGTCTCAATTTCAGTGTTCTTTAGGCAATGCTTTGAATCTAATGAATTGGCACTGAGGAACCAATGCCATTGTTCTTGATATTCTTTACCAAAAAACACGTTAAGGATGGCTCTTAAAAGCGGTCATTTTTTTGTTGTTCAGCATGCTTCTTGCCACAATAGGACTTTACTCTCATTATAACATCCCAATTACCTCAAAGCCTGACTGGGAAGAACCATTGTGGAACAAAATTAGCATACGCAGCTTTTGCCGAGCATGACTTCAAAGGGACGTCAGAATGGCTGATGATTCTCCATCATTTCCCCATTTCAGCAGTGTTTCTCACTCAAAGGAAGGGCAGGTATTCCCCTTAGCCCGGTCAGAGTCTGGACACCTAAAAGTGGTGTCTAAAAGCTCGAGCTCGAAACCTGGACATCGAAGATCAACCACATCGTCCACTTCTCCCCAACGACGACACCGGCGACACCGGCGAAGGTCAGCCAAGGTCACTGGTTCGATTTCTGGGTCGCCTTCGTCCTCCGCATCGTCCACATCTGACGAAGCAGATCTTACTGCCAATGGACGTTCTCAAGGGGTCGAGAAGTCTCCTGGGAGTCTTAATAGCGGCTTGAGCGAGGAAATGAAGACAGCAGGGCCTCAAAGGCTCTCACGGCCTCGGAGGAGTGCGAAACGCTCGAAAAGTCAACGCAACAGGCTCCAAGCCAATGCCAACACCGTTAATGAAGGTACAGAAGGATTCGTGGTCTTTGTGATAGTTAATCACACACCATTTATTTTCATCACATATGAGAGGGAAATTCCCGTTGTCTGGTAGTTGGACAAATGATGGCTTCGACGCGTTTTGTGTTGATTTACTTAGCGGGTTGTCGTCTAAGCTTCACTGTTGTATTATGGTTGTGAGAACATCCCCACAGAAACCCTTGAAGGTCAGTCATGTGGTCACTCATCAGGATAATTTGTTCATAGTTTAAAATCTTGTCTTAAAGAACGGACACTAGACGACATTTTCACGATGACTCAAAACATTGGCTACCATTACATTCAGTCACAATGTTTTTTTTTTAAACAGAGTCTAATATCCATTGGACTTACAACCCACTGTAAAAGAAATCAAGCCCATTTCTTAGCTTTGGAAAAAGGACTTTACTTTAGAGGTAAGCATACACATGACTGGCATTTTTTTATCACAAGCATATTTTTTGCGAGGTAGTTCTGATCATAATTTCTACTGTAGACATAATCCTGATGTGTTCATTTGAAATTTGGTTATTCCCTGAAAGATTTTGTAACCATTCGACATATTATCACAAAGCAAAGATTATGCTTAGAAAGTAAGCAATACAGGCTGGATTTTAAAACGATGGCCGACAGCTGAGAGGTCTTAACTTTTTCCCATTGTACAGGGTAGATGGCGCAGTCATCCATCTCATGCTCAGTTAAGCACAAGATACATATTTCTTTAAACCGTTTTTTCAGGACATTTGAGCCGAGATATGTAGTGAGATATCCTCACCAGTTTAGAAAACAAGTACTCTGTGCACAGTAAAAAGATAATTTCCTGGCCTGCCAAATCCAGCCAACAACTGTTCTATTGTCCGACTAACCTTGCAAACCCGAGACAGTTCCAAAAATAAGTCAAGATCAAAGGATAGCTTTAAAAACTTATTTCCTCCCGCTTGATGAGTTTCCTCCTCAGGGTTTCGACAACCTTTTGAACTCTTGGAGACAAAAGCTCGGACAAAGGGCAAACCGGTACTGGATTAGACGACAAAAGCAATTTACAGCTACCAAAACGAAAAAAAAAAACAAATTTGATTTACAACACTGGCTCAGAATAACATAAATTGAGGGTTAAGAGTTGAACTAAAGAAAGACTACCGTTTCTTATAGGGAAACTCAATTGGAAAAAGAGAACCTTGTTGCTAAGATGCATTATTATTGTCAACATATCACCCATCACCATTATAGTCGGGGGCTTGATAAAATTGTACTTCCTTCTCCATTTCTTATAGGCCTAGGATCTTTTCGTCCTCTGGCTTCCCTTCTTATCTTGCTCTTTGAACTTCGTCAAACAAAAAGCCAACTTTTTTGTATGGTCCTTTTCGCTAATTCTTAGCTCTCTGAACATTGACGCTCAAGCTCACGTTATTAGGTATCCAAATTTTGTCAAGATCCCAATTAAAGAATTTCAAAGGAAAGGCAAGGTTTTAGGTTGTTAGGGAGCTCAAATCAATGGCTGGATCCCATCTTGACAATCCCATTTGTTTTGGTTTTAGCCTGGCTTTCACATCCCAGTATGTTCCATGGGTCCAACAACATGCCTCGCGTAGCGAGTACTGGATGCATCATGGACTTGGCCAATCTTCAAATACAAGATGGCTTCCATCCAGCCATTCCGTCACCGGCTTTAACACCCACTGGTCGAGCCTCGAAGCTAAAGCCGTTGCCAATCACGGGCAAAGGTGGCAAAATCTTCGACCATCCCGCCATTGTCCTTCCACAAGATATCGAAGGTCGCGAGCTCCGTGAATTCGGATCCGGTTGTCGAAAACGCCGAAGACCCAAACTACAACGACAGCTCAGTCTGATTGACTTGGAATACGAGATTGAAGAGTTTAGCATTCATGGTTCACTCCGGAATTCGACGGACAATCGGAGTAGTCGATCGCCGTTACATCATCGTAGTGATCAGAACCTTCGGGCTGCTGCTAAAACGACAAAGACGGTGGCGATCCCGAGCTCGCAAGGCAGCGTAGACATCGATGATCAAACGCGATTCAATTTTACGAGCAATGCCATTGAGAAATTCTCAGAAATTGGCCAGATTCAAGCCTCTCAGACTCTTCAACATGGTCGGATTGTTTCAAAAAAGCATACATCTTCCTCATCTTCGATTGTGTTGCCAGGCTTTTGTCGGAAGTACAGAACGAGTTTTAGTAACACGGTTAAAGAATTCTGTCAACAAAGTAAACCGTAATAAATGACAATGATTCCACGCCCAGGCCGAACAAATGATTTTTTTTCCTGTAGGTAAACGATGGAAACACCCAACTAATATGAAGTCAGGGGAATAACATCTACGTCTAACAATTACAAATCCAATCAAATATCTGCCAATTTTTGTTATAAATATCCTCCAAGTCGTGTTAAACCTAATAATCGCGTTTTGAGGTCAGAAAAAAATAGAAATAAGCTTAGCATCTCGTTGCTTCAACTTCATCAATTCTTTTTTACATAGAAAGGATTCTGACAAATCATGTAATCGCCGATTTGATTAAAGCAAAGGGTCAATATTTTGAATTTTTTGTCTCACTTATACCATTGATGTCTTTGGCCTAAAAAGTGTTTTCAACAACTGTAAGACCATTTGTAAAACAAGTAGAGAAGCCTAGTATGAACCACTCTTTATCTTCACACAACCTGTAAAATCATACACATACAAAGAATTTAGAAAATGACATTGAAGATAGAACTACAAAAATACGAGAAGAAACCACATGGAAATAACTTTTTTGATTGAAAGAACGTAATCTGCAAATAATTTTCGTTGCTTTGTTATTCCGCCGCTCGCCATCACAAGTTACGTAAGTAAAACAAACTCATACATCAACATCATACGCCTAGACAAACAAAAAAGTTCCGAAGGTTGGTCTAGTCAAGGAATACTTGGTCTGGCAAAACGACTCTCATCGCCATAAAATGAATAGCTTTGTTTCTTTACACAAAATGCCAGCCATTTATTCCTTTCTCTCTTCAAATTCATTCTCTTGCAGATACCGGGTTCTAGTCTGCATTGGGGAAATCTTCAATCGGGCTTGAGCTCAACTGTAAATAACACATGGAGGGAGCGGGGGGAGGTCGACAAAAGTACCGGAAAGGTAGGCAACCCGTGAGCTCCAGCTTCCAGGAACTACCTGATAATAATAGCTAATATCGGTGGTGAAGATCGGAGACATTGGAGAAAAATTCATCGACATCATCTTGGCCTCGCACTATGACTATCGTCAATTGTGAGACGGATAACGATTTATCATCTAGTATTCGGCAAACGATCTATGCTTCAAGACAGGAGCGGGGCCGGAAAGTCTAGCAAGTACATGAAGGTACTAAAGGCGAGAACAAGAATGGAAACCGCTACACACGCACCCATCAAAAAGTTTCTTCCGTTTGATAGGGCACTCACAAACTGTGAGACTAGGTTCACTTGTTCGTTCATTCACTCGTCTCAGATTGAGCCCTGGCTGTGCTTAAAATATGACCGAAGCACCTTGGATCAGATCATGAAATACCGACTAGTGGTTCTAGTGCTCACCTTATTTATTTGTGATATTTTCAACTTTGGAAAAGGTAAGCAAACAAGAGACAAGAGGGACGTACGTGTTCCATGGCATTTCAGTGCTCTTTTTAGCGGTTATTGTGGCATAGAGTGGTAAGAGTGGATGTTTGGGTTTCCAGTATGTTTTTTTTTGCTTCAGGTAATACACTTCTAGCGATTGAAAGGATAGAAAGAACATCCCTTCCTATTTCAAAATACCCGAAGATTTGTCCTTCAATACAACTTAAATGTCATTGCAGGGATCGGAAGAAGATGGACTCGTTGAAAATTGGACAAAGGGATCGGTTTTGGAGATGGCTAATATATCAATATTTCATCTCTTGATAAAACTTTTTGAGCACATAATGTAAGGTTGAATGCGTGTGATATTTGGGAGAAATCTCAATCGAAGGGTTTACTAGAGATAAGTTGTAGAACCGGATGCGCAGCACAGAACCTTTTGAAAACTTTCAGCTCAAGGATGATCTTGACAACCTCGGCCCCAAAGGCAACGGATCTTGCATCGTGAAAAAGTATAAGAGGTGGTGACCAATTACTAATACAAGGCTTAGCTAAGTGAACACAATACAGACGATGTTTTCATAATAAGCATACAGTATGTCGGCAAACCGTTATTTGTTCGATGAATGTCTATTTACAAGTAACATATTTTGTGTACACTGTACAACAAAGCAAGCAGACGGAACCAATCTTATTCGTTGATGGATTCAAAACCATGTACCAAAAATATAATTCATATTTTTATGTCCTTCTTTCTAAGCCATTAAAAATTTGCATTGGTAGCAAGTGAAACCTGACTATGAAATGATTGGCCCATGAGTAGCTTCCGTGATTCTGCAGATCTAGTTTGCAACAAGTTGGGACCGACCACGACCATAATTTAGTGCAAATAACACTTTTATCCAACCTATCCAACTATTGAAAGGACCTTCTTCAGAGCAATGACGAAGTTTGATGATGCGTCTACTTCACCGGAGATCACAAGTTCAAACTCAAAATTATGTTTCCAGTTGTGGCTGTGAAATGTTTCTTCTGTTCCGTGCGTCCCCCCTCCAAGAGAAGTGGCCAACCTGAACGCTTGTGCTCCCATTTTGACGAAGGTCCAAACTTTGAGATCGATTGCCCTCTCTCCACATTGTGCCAAACGCGAACATTTACGCTTCAAACCCACTCAGGTATGATTCGATGAAACTAGAACTAGAGACTCAACTATCCGTTTAAAGGGGTCTGAAAGATCGGTTATTTCAGTTGTTTTAGGTTGTGATCTATTTTGGCGTTTTTATAAATTTTCTTCTCTATTACATTCATTACCTGTAGAAATTTATATTTATTGCTAGAATGATTTCAATATCAGTGTAGCTAACAGAAGTCGTATTGATCCGATGAAATTCTGTGCCATTGTGTCTCTGCTCAAGATCTGAACCGCCTAAAATGCCACCGTTTACTACTTGTTCAATTTTGGCATCAACAGATGGTGGCTTCAGTTTTCAATTCTTTATTCAGTTCAGTTGTGATTTAGAAATACTTCCCCTGAACAAATAAATAATTTCTCGCCTTTTCAACTGTTTTCCTCCAACAGTCAAGGAACTGCGATTAAAAAGTTGATTCTGCTTCTAAAAATGATAACCAAATCCGGAAAGGACCAATATAATGGTACCACTACTCTCTTAAGTAAGCATTTGTCCTAGGAAAACCTTTCAATGTATTTTATTTTGGAAGGAGACGTGACGTAGTGGTTAAAACAGTTTCCTGGCAGCAATAGAGAGAGGTCATTTGTTCGATTCTCTTCCCCGATCTTTTGTGAGGAAACTTTCAGTCTCTTAATCACACCCATAGATGAAGAACCAACTTACTACGGACACGACACTTCCCATTGGAATTGTATAAGGAAGATACGATGGCTGGCTTAGCTGACCAGGCGAGGCTCAAAAATCTGACTCTAGCTCACCAAACTCAAATAAAAAAAAATGTTTTATACATTCACGGCAGTACTGTACTTTATATTGATTAACATATCATACATAGATTGTACTAAGAGCGCTTCCATTCGCGTTTCCATGGAAACCTTTCCTTTGAGTGACCGTTAACAAGGAAATCCCCACAAAATTGAGCAAGGCCAAGCAAGACCTTGAAAAAGGCAAACAACTGTCACCCTTAAAATCTAGTCTTCATTGAGAGTGGAAAATACTAGCTTGGCTTCGGGTTGAAAAGATTGACGTGAAAGCTCCTTGTGTTGATGGAACCTTCTTCGAGAAAGGTGTTTATGCGGAGCGCAAGAACAATCCATAACATCATGTGAAAGATCTGGTTCAAAGGTATACTTTCCAGCAAGATAGTATGTACTCAATACACTTCATGAAGCGTGAAAAGAAGATATTATTTATGGTGCCTAAACTGACAGACTGACAGTTCCAGAGCAATTTGAAGCAAAGCTACTATTCGGTCTTTTCAGCTACCAAAAGCATGTTCCTAGTTTTCCCAACTTTACCAAGCAAGATGCAAAGAGACAGGCGAGTAAGATAAAGACCGAACATTTTAGACACATTAATGGGAATTTAGAGCTTTTCGGCATCAAGCAAGGCGGCAAGTGAGTACTTCCTTTTCAAAATGTGCTCAAAGAACTCGGAAGTCATGGTTTACACTTTTGACGATAACGAATCGAGACCGCCTTCAATTTCATTAAATGGTCCTAAAGGACGGAACATTTTGGTGCTTTTCGAACTCTATTCAAGGTTCAATTCCGAGGCAATTTGACCAAACCTTGTCGACTCGACTAAGAAAAAGAAAGAGTAAGAGATCAAGGGTCGAGCCGAATCAGAATTTGTCCATTTTCTTTTCAATGTAAAGCGTTACTTTTAACGTGAAAAGCTAAGATATTCTGAGATGACCGTTCGTAAGTCCTTTTGATTGTGGGGCTTTAATTCAAGTAGTACGAGGGGCTTTCAAACCCAAAATAGATTTGCACAATTTCTTTTATTGTATCTTTAACACCTTATGTTGCTAATAGTGAAATATTTGCGGCAGGATGTTTTTGGTTCATGACCATCATTAGGCTATTTTCATTTTGTCCATGAATGTTGACGGCACCTGGGCCAACTAAATCTTGACTTTGTATTCCAAGAAATGGATACCAAAAAGCTCCTGGACTCTGCCTTTGTTGAAAATGGCACGAAGATTTAAACACTAGATTGACGGGTAGGCAGTTAGGCCTTGTCTAACACTTCTTCGATGTATTTGGCTTGGCTGATATTAAGAAAACACATTTTGATTTTGATAGCACCTCGTACTTATTATCTAAAGCGTGGTACCTTCAGAAGCTTAACGATCCAAGGAACCGTCAATTTTCTTCTGAAAGCCCTAATCAAAACCCAAGGGGAACAAAATCCTTCTCAGCAGTAAATTTTCGAAAAGATAAATCAAGAAGGAAGAAATACATGGAGATCATTGTTCGGGTGTTTAGCTACCCAATGTCATTACATCGGATAGCGATCATTTAAATAAGAGTCGAACGAACTCACAAATTTCAGCACGATTGGGCCCTTGGTTGACGGGTATTGAATCTTGGTAATGTCTTTGAACTAACGCGAGCCATTCCAAGGGAAATTGGCACTTCATTCGTCCTCCGTAAATCGTAACAATGACTGTTGTATGTCTTTGATTGCCCTCAGTTCTACAAAAAAATCCTTCAGTCGTTTTGAAGCCCAGGCTTCAAATTACCCTGCGCAAAGCTGGTCACAAAATGAGCTAATTGACTTCGTTAGAAACCGGAAATAAAGCTTTGGCAGGGAGTCTCAGCAACCATATTTTCCGTCATCCTTGGATCATTCCAATTGCTTAAATTGGTTCCGACGAATCAACCATGCAATGTCAATTAATTGGCTTGGAAGGAAAACAAGAGATGGGCGGGCATCAAAGCTCTTCAGCTCAATCGATAGATATGAATGCATCTTAAACCACAGTTCAAATGAACGAACCCTTTTGATCGTAAAGGTGAACAAACGAACGAAATAGCTCCAAGCAAGGATCTGAAGGGAATTCCCACCACAAAGTTTCAATCCCTCGTTCTCCGGGTTCCTCATTTCAGGATCCATTTCTATCACCACTCGCGGTTGCGCTCAACAGGATTATGCCTACCAATCCTACTCTAAGGCCGAAGGCTGGACGACCGTTCAAAAAATCAACGAGACCGTCTACTCCGAAGGCTGTTCCTATGTCACGCCTGAGTTGAGGCTCCGCAGACACAAAACCAAGTATTGCTTTTGCCCAGGAGATTTGTGCAACAAAGGCCACCACCACTACGACACTAACATCACCACCAACAACACTAGTAGCAGTCTGAGCGTGGAACATCGCTGGAAGGCCATCTCTCTTCCGCTCGAAGCCCTTGGAACAGATGGAGCCAATGGAACTGTCAGACCAGAAATGAATTCTGGCATGTCATCTATTTTGACGATTGTTACAATGGCGCTTGTTACACCACAAACCAGCCTGCTTTCTTTGTTGTCATTTTAGAAAGAGCAAGGGCAAATAGTATATGGTATGCTTGAGGATGTCATTACATGAATGACGATACTTGCCGTGTTCATAATTGGGGGTGTGTTTTCGCTTTGACTTCTTTTACGATCAAAAGACTTATTGAGCACATTGCAACAAGTTTAAAGAGCAAAAAAGGACTGCGACAAATTGTGGGGTGTCCAACTGAAACTAACCACGGCGTTCCCAAACTGCGGATGGATTTATAGATTGACCAAAAGCTATCACGATGGCCATCTTTAAGTTATCTCTTATGCAACAACAGAGAGAATCTAACCGGGGACCTCTCTCATGAACGAAATCGCGCTACCTACTACGCCACATCTTCTATTTATAACGTTTGGTCCCAAAATAAATCAGTAGATTGGCAAACTTTTTTATTCCCTGTATTATGTATACAGTATAGGTATTACGGAGGTCCCAACTCTACATTAATAAGTCAAACTTTGAACTAGTTAAGCCATTAATATAGCGGGACATACGTGGACTGTCTACAAAAGGTATGTATGGCATGGGAGTTTAAATAATAACCTTAAAAACATGAATCAACTTAAGGTCATTATCATTCTCAATTCCCACGCTCATTCATCCTCATAAATTCAAAGTAAAAGGTGTTTTCAGAGCCAAACTGCATTGGGTAAAAACATTATTCAACGCCAATAACCGTGGTTCCAGCCATGCACTTTCTGCTATTAATCTTTATGTGAATAAATTCTTAAGTTTTAGTCCATAAGCATAACAATCTCGTTCTGAACACTTTAAGTTTCAAGTTTTGAGGAACTTCCGATCATTATCAGTTGTATGAAATGAACAGTTCACACCAGGTCAAATAGAATAATTAATAACGTTTATTGCGACTCTTGGACATGTCAGATTGAAAACTGTTTGTAAATATTTGTATAAACAACATATACAAAGCATTCTCAAAACAAATGGCGGAGGCTGCCTAAAAAGACGACTCTAGTGACTCTGTGGCTTAGGGAAAATGAAAATTGCTCAATTATGCTCAGCCTTAACAGAAATTGAATCTCCTAAAATCTCTTGACAATGAGATAATTCTACTAACGCAGCAAAAACTTGTCTTGTAACCCAATTTTAACAAAAATCGTAAAGCAACTGCAATTTGATTTTGAAAGCACCTTGTAGCTAGAGACCCTGGTCAGGGACGCGCGAGGTTTGACAAGTGGCTCCATTTCAAAAAAGTAAGCGATCAGATGAACTATAAAGTTTCCAAACAGATTTTGAATTGATGAGCTGTATAAGAAAGAGTACTGTCATGTCAAGCACCATTGAATATTTTCTTCAAGGACGCTGTGAAATTTTACTCAAAGACAAGCTGATTCATGGATATGGTATTTTAGATTATTAAGAATAGTTTTGTTACTTTCTAAATACTTTCTGAACCCATTTTTCAATAAGATTAGATTGCTAACATATTTCATTCCATTATTCAAATTAACATTATGGCATGTGAACTTCCTGAGTCTCTCAAGAAACAAGTGCCTTTTAGACTGAACAATGTAATTTGTTAAAATTGTTGTACTCTGTCTTTTAAAGTGCATTACTCCAAAATGACACTGGCAGCATGCAAGAAATCAGACTCTTTAGAGTCCTTGAATAAACCAACATATTTTGTTTTGCAGATCAGGAAATACTACTTTTAGGCAAAAACATAAATTTGTAAGGATTTTATAATGGAGTTTTATTTTGATATTATTTCATAACTAATGGATATTAGTTCAGATATTGCAATTCCTGGACCAAACTTTCAAGNCTCAATTTGTTTTTGAAGAACCGGTCTCAGCAACCGGAAGCAGACCGGTCACTGCAAACCTCCCGACTTTCTGCTCGACACGAAAAAACACCTTTTATATATAATGTAGACTATGCAATTT
>NC_081448.1:13598185-13631703 GCF_007210705.1 Tigriopus californicus
AATTACAAGACCAAACTGGCGTCTATTGCCAAAACTTGTTTAAAATGGCAATTTCTCAAAAACGCCATGGGCCACGAATTTATTTTTCTACATATTCGTGCTCCAACAGCCTAACCCCATAATAAAGAAAGGATGAAATGTAAATGCCATCGAATATTTTTATTCGGGACAGAAATTAACCGTGAGCCCGTAACAAGATCGCGGCTTTCCTTGAAAGAAATCGGAGAAGCATTTGCTCTTGAAACCTCTTTTGCAAGACACCATGTCTACCGATTTCCCTCCGTCAACCACTTGAAACCAAACACGGGATAGGGCCGAAATTTACATCTTATGTCACATTTGATATGGATGTGTGGCCTTTCCTTCTCGACATATCAAGTATTGTGAAGCACAAAATGAGGAGGGACATCATTCGTTTCAAGTCGATTATATGAGAATGTTATATGCAAATTTCTAGGCGTTTTGAAACAGACTCTCTTTCTTTCATATTTACTTCATAGCACTCATCAAGTGGAGAGTTGTTCCAGGACGACAAAAGGTGCAATTGCACCCGTACTTTCTTGACATCGCTTGAGATGAATAATAAAAAAACTCATGAAAAGTTCGGTGCATTGTACTTTATAAAATAGAGCTAGACTTTGCATCATCTTTAGACTTAGGACGAGAAGGTAAACTTCGCCTCGAGCAAAAATTGCAAAAGGTTGACGGTTCGGATGTGCGAAAGAGCTAAACTGAGTCCATTTTTTTATTTCTTACGTCGGACGTCAAGACGATTTTTAGCAACTTTATTATCAGGTGAGATGCAAGGGGTCTGAATGGTAAATTTACGATTGGATAGTAAAAGTTACTCCGCAGGTATTGTCCAACGAAAAAAGGAGTCTTTAAAGCTATGGACCCAGTTCAAACACAAGCCTGCAATACGCCATATCTACATGCAAATGCCTGAAAATCTCAGCCCAGGGGCAACTTCATTCAGTTACCTACTTCCCCCGCCAATCTGAAAATAACTTCAACACTTTCAAATGGCAAGCTTTCAAGTCGCATCAAAACACAATCGAGATGAACTTGTGGCCAATTTGATGCCATAAAATAGTTTGCTGAACAGATAGTCCGTAGTACGTAAAAAATACGCAGTTGATATGTTGGCCGCACTGACATGGCAACTTAAAGTTAACCATTTTTCTTTAAAAAAAGGAACCAAATTGGAGGGGAGCAATCAGCCAAGAAGTATCTGCTCCCGGATCTAAAGCAGCAATAGCTAGTAAACCAAAGCTTTTACGTCTCCAATTGGGCGGTCTGAAATGCAATTAGCCTGAATAGCTGTATCAAGCTTCAATCAGCGTCTGATAAAACCTGAACATCAATCGATGGACTCTACAGTGGCATTTTTCTGGGGTAGNCGCCAATCTGAAAATAACTTCAACACTTTCAAATGGCAAGCTTTCAAGTCGCATCAAAACACAATCGAGATGAACTTGTGGCCAATTTGATGCCATCAAATAGTTTGCTGAACAGATAGTCCGTAGTACGTAAAAAATACACAGTTGATATGTTGGCCGCACTGACATGGCAACTTAAAGTTAACCATTTTTCTTTAAAAAAAAAAGGAATCAAATTGGAGGGGAGCAATCAGCCATGAAGTATCTGCTTCCGGATCTAATGCAGCAATAGCTAGTAAACCAAAGCTTTTACGTCTCCAATTGGGCGGTCTGAAATACAATTAGCCTGAATAGCTGTATCAAGCTTCAATCAGCGTCTGATAAAACCTGAACATCAATCGATGGACTCTACAGTGGCATTTTTCTGGGGTAGTTTCCACGAAATTATGATTTGCCATTAGCTGTCACTACGAATGTTTTTGAAACTCGATTTATGGTCAATCGCAAATATAACGTAGCTCCTTCAAAAGGAAGCTACAAGATGGCTATTTGCAAGCGAGTTGCTCAATTTGTTTTTGAAGAACCGGTCTCAGCAACCGGAAGCAGACCGGTCACTGCAAACCTCCCGACTTTCTGCTCGACACGAAAAAACACCTTTTAAATATAATGTAGACTATGCAATTTCCCAAAGCTAGATTTTGTGTCGAATTTTAGTTGGTTCGAATTTCCAAATTAATGAGATGTGGAGCTTGCAGCATCGCAGAGTAAAGAAATATCTCTAATGCGTTGTCCGGGAAATATTTGTAATATGGAAGAAAATTGGAAATTGTAATCATGTTTTCTGAACCTTTCACATATTTGCTATTGTTGTTCATCGTTAGCTCAACGTTTCCCTAGAGTGAATTTTATTGCTCTCCATTTGAATAATGCATTCATAAAAATTGAAAAATCCTACAAGTATTTCAGCGAATGTAAATCTTCCACAGTCAATTGATTTCTTCCCAAGCAGGATTCACAACGTGGCACTAAAAATCAGATAAAACCTCCCCAAATTTGTTTCCTACCTCGTGGTTGAATTCAATCATGTAAAGTAGAACCACATCCTCTCGTCGTAAACGGATTGCCTCATGAAGTGGATGGGTGGATTTAGATTTCAGCATTGAATAAAGCAACGGTGCCGTCATTTCAGCGAAATCCTCGGAACCGAATTCATTCTAGAACGATCGGATACACAGACTGGACTATTCAGAATAGGCAATTCTATTTCACTAATGGTCCAAGTGCTTTTACCCAATGTGTGGAAATGAGGGCGAAGCAATGCTCTTTCAAAGCTTGAGCTCCAATGTCGTCGGCAGTGGCATAGTATTGGATGCAATTGGTGGATTTCACAGATCCCATAAGGTAATCCTGACAATACTGGAGTAGTTCCAATAACTGGAACGACTTGCCAATCTTCATGAGCGACAAGGTGAACCTATCCGGATCAGAGATGGCTTTAAAATCGACACGATCTGTATAGATCCAAGCTAGTAAAGATCGACCCACAATTGGCTCCATGTCGGTCCAATCTATGGTGAAAAAAAATTTGATAACAATTAGCTGGCAATCAACTTTTAATTGTAAGGCGAAATTACCAAGATTCTGATTGTCGTCCAAGAATTTCCAAATGTCCGAACGTGCGGAAAGCACAAATCGATGGGCAGGCTCGGATCCATCGGCAAAGTCAATTTGCAAATCACTGCAATTGGAACCATGTTTTGATCATATTTCATCTTTGGTGATATGAGTCGCAATAAAAGCTTATCAATTGAATGGGTTTCTTCATGATGAACAGAAATCACGTCAGGTCAAATTTATAGATCCCAGCGAGACAGAGCCTTCAGAGAGGAAAGCAAGCCCAAGGAACGAAGAACTTCTACTCTCCCTTTTCTCAAAGCAAACTCCCCTTGAGGACCCACATGTCTTCAGGACATGAATCAAGGAAAACACTATTTAATGCTGAAACAAGTTCAAACAAATGTTAATTGAACTATATTTTGACCACACTGCAAAAAAAATTTAAGCCTGATACCGTTCGTAACCTGTAGTGTTAAGTTTGGTGTTTTAACTGAGACACTTACAAAGCAATAACGTTTTGAACGGTACAGATGGCGATAATTTCTGAAACTGAGTGATGACTAGGGCCGGCCAAAACTTGCAGATAAATATGGTATTTATTGACACCAAATTTGCATTAAAAATCAACCGAATTTAAAAAAAAAAATTGCAAATAAACTTTCCAACACATAGACATCAACTCGTTCTAGGGATCTGTAAGGGCTATTTTTTTACCTTCCATATCAGACAACATGTGGATGAAAAGGAAAATTGCATCATAATATCTTCCAGCGCCTGGATTTGAGGGTGCTCTCTCTAGGTAGCAGGTTCTTGCCTTGCCCATGGTGCCTCCTGCCCTGATCAGTAGGGCTCGGAAAAAAAAAAATCTTTTTGAGGGCAAAATAATCACTAAAAAATTATTTTGAAAGCATGGTATAATTTTTTCCACAAGAGAAAAAAATCTCAAACTCAAAGATATAAACCTGTTTAAAAGCAAAACAGACATAAAAAGACAACGTGAATTTATCTTTGCAAAAACTTCCAACAATTACCAAAGGTTTGAATACATTTCATAATTTCAAATCTTAAAAACTCAAAAGTCCTAAAAATGTGTCTCCTAACTTGGACCCCCAAATTAATCCCTTAATCATGCAGGTCTCTAGAAAAAAATGGTTTCTCTGGGTGAAGAGACCTCTAAAATGCAAGTGCTTTTATTTGTGGTTGCAGATTCTAGTTGAATTTTCAGGAAAAGCTTGAGCTTTTGCCAACAGGACAAGCAGGAATAATGTGAGAATTAGAGATCAACTACTTTATTGCAACAAACCTAGAAGATTGGGACAATGCAGCATTCAAAGGAGGTGCAAAAGGTATCTTTTACAACACATCTTCAAAAATATCCATGACGTTTTCCCTAAAAATCAATTGCAATGAATGCAAAGGTTTACAATTTTGAACCCTCCAAAATATCCAGGCTAGTCAAAACAATGAAGCACTTGCTTCTTTTTGGGTTCCTTCAATGTTAAATTGTTAAACTGTTAAAATGTGTGCCCTTGATCCTCCCTCTAATATGAGATTGATTTGATACTTAGTTTATTTGTTCCATCAGTTCCCGCCTTTGGTTTGCATGTGTGAAACCACGTTGGTTTTGACTTGATATAAGAAGATATCAGATATGAGCACCAGAAGACCAAAATTTGATAATCCCAAAATGAATCCTTGAGTGAAAACCCCATCACATTGAATTTAGATAAAAAGAGTTATTGAAGATGAATGGAATACATAGGCATGAACGTACAAAAAGTACTTTTTGTTTAATAGATTTGAAAAACAAATCAGGTAATAAAATTTCACTTTTTTTCTGAAACTTACGAGGATTCTTGAAAGCTATTCACAATAAATAGTACTTTTTGCTAAAATGGCTCAAAATGGACAATAAACTGCAGAAAAATGTCAAATATTGTACTTAAATTTGCAAAATTTGCAGATGCAATAAATTTGCAGAAAAATCTCGGATGTGAAAGTTTTTTGCCAAATTTTCCTCAGCCAGCTTTTATCAGGCAATTGCAATGAATGTAAATGTTTACAATTTTGAGCCATCCAAAATATCTCGGCTAGTCAAAACAATGAAGCACTCGCTTCTCTTTGGGTTAGATGCAAGTTTTGGTCGGCCCTAGCGATGACGCTAGGGCCTGAAGTCGTCTATTTATGACATGTAGCATTTATATGGCACCATGTTTCCAGGAAACAGTTTCAAAAACGACGTCCCCAAAATACCTATTCTTACATAAACTTCTTCATCAGTAAAACTCTGCTAAACTTTATCTTCATTATTTGGCGAGTACTAAGGGGGAAGGATCAGTCTGAAGTTATGAATGTTGCGTCTTAAAATGTCCTTTCAGGGGTGGTTTTTCCCGAGAGAATGTTGATATTTTTAAAGTTTTAAATCATAGAAAGGGCGACTTTCACTCGTTTTTTAATATCTATATCTATAAAAATGATATAAAAGTAGGATTTTCAACAACCATCTTGGCAAATAATCTTATCTTTTCAAGGAACTTAAGTACTTAAAAGGACTTAACAACATAATATTGTCCTTGGGCGGACATCCCTTCGGAGTATTGGCGTTCAAGAGTCTTGGTCCGGTCCGGCCCGGCCCATTTCGATCCTCGACAGGAGCTGACAATGGGCCGCTATCTCCTTTGCAGTGACCAAGAATACATTATCTACCTCTTACTACCTGTTAATGTTTGGTTTACTCTTCTCCTCTTCACTCTTTTCAAGTGCACTGAACCAAGTGCAATCATGCTCGACAAGATAAATAGTTCTAGTCAAGTATTTTGTTGAGCGGACCGTTTTGACAATTTTCTTTTTCAAGATATTTCATCATATTTGCATAATGCTTACCCACCTACTTTTACATACTTTAACGCCATATCGTGACTGAAAGTCGCAATACAGACATTCAAATTCAAGCCAAACCCAAGATAAATTCCCGTTTGTCCAGTTTCTCATTCAATACGGGTATTCTAGAGCCACTCCCGGCTTTTAAATATAGGCAGGGCTCAAATGAAGTCAATCATGCCAATCTTGCTAATATTTATATGCCAACCTGTATTGGGTCTGCTTATGAAGTTTGGCCACAATTTGCAGTAATCGCGAGGGAAACGAGTCATTTTGGGAATGAGGCGATTGGGCACACAGAATGGCGTGTTCTCGTTGCAATTCTTGATATTTCCATTGGAGTTTGGTCAACTCGGCTTTCAGGAGCGACAAGTGACTTTGAGTCTTGACCGAGTTGGTATCTAGAAAATAAGCGTCCACCGTGCTTTACACGTGGCTTCAATTAGGGCCATGCATGGGTGTACCTTTATCTTGAGATCCCGATGTCATGGTGGATGTGCCCGAATTCGGCTCTAACCCAGGGTAAATTGGCCTTATCCCAGGGGCCTTTGAGTTTCAAGGGAACGGATGTGACAGGTTTGTTATGAATTCACCTCCCTCTACTCAGGGTGACTATACTGAAGAGACCCAATCCGGCTGATGAGATACAAATGAAGTAGCAGAACTTTGAAAGAGAGTTGAAGTGTAAGTCCACGATGTTACCAAGTAAATGGATAAAAGCGCTTTTGGCAAAAATCTTAACTTTTATCTTATCTAGACCTCGGAAAAAAGATATGCCTGTGAATTAGTTTATTTATTACCTGTTTAGCCAAGTTTGGGACAAAGTACCTCAAAGCCGTTTTGAGGGAAAATACATTTTGAGGCATTTTTTGAGCCAGCCTGAAAAATGTAGGGATATCGAAACTATTGCTTTGCGGCAGTGAACACTTTTGCTACTTATACATATCACTCGTTGATAAAAATCAATCTTAACTATTTCCTGAAATCTTGACGTAACTTTTAAGCTTCAACAAACAACCATCACTCGCCCGAAAATTCCCATTACCTCAAGATGGTAACGAATATGATAGAATAGACTAGCACTATGGCAACGAATAAAGCGGCAAGTACAGGGTTGCTACAAAGCTCACCGGCACTTAGCAATACAAATAATTCAAGAACTACAAAAGATGTAATTTCTAGTAAACAGTCTTTCTGGGTTACCCAACTGATTCAACATAGCGAACATATTATTAGGGAACTAGAGAGTCATGAGTAGGAACGGCCTAAATTTGCATTAAAATATGGTTTTATTGACAGCAAATTTGCATTAAAAAATGTTTGAATTTGCACAAAAAAATTGCAAATTAACTTGTCAAAACAAAGGCGCCGACTCGTTCTGGAGGGCTGTAAAGGCTATTTTTGCCTTCCAAATTAGGAAATAATGAAAAAAAGAAAAAAAGTGTCATAATAACTCTCAACACCATAATTTGAACCTACTATACCTGGGAAAAAAGGCTAGCTGTGGTACCATATTGCTAGAGCATCTGCTCTCTAGCTCCAATTTAAGAATCCTGGTTTGATCCCAGGCTAACCAAGTTCAAGCTTCTTTGCAGTATTTAAATTGCAACATGAGTTGGTGCTTTACAGTTTAGTTGGGCAGTCTTTGGTCATTCCTTAGGGTGAGGTTAAAGATTCTGAAAGGATGTTGATGAGTGTCATTAGGTGATATAGCAATTACGAGAATACCCCTCATTTGGGATACCAATCATCAGATGGCAGGCCAAGCGAGAGAGCTGGTATCCGACTTTTTAACAAACAAACAAACCTGGGGAGCAGATTTTTAGCCGCCTTATGTTTTTGGGCATAGTCGTAGTGCTTGAACTGCAACATATCAAACTAAAGTCAAAATTTTCACAAGACCCAAGTTTGCAAAATTTTCAATGCATCAGGGTGATGTCATAATCTTTATCCAAACTTGACATGTTTTGGGCAAAGGAAAGAACTTCATGGCATTACAAAATGAAATCCTATTCTGTTTACATTTTAAACGTTAGTACACCTGTTTTTAATAAGATGTACACACTAACACAAACTGATAATTTGAAGCATTTTGAGACACCTTTAGGAAGCAACAGTTGATTGGACCTCGTAGTTTAAATAGCACCCACTGAAATATATTGGCACAGCATAAGATATACATAGCATAGCGGTCATGCTTAGGGGTAATTGCTGACTTGTAATGAACCCTGGATTAGAATACTCATGGGACTTCATTTAATAACTTTATTACCTTCACATTTGTAAGAGACTTGTTTGTTGATGGGTGCGTTTGATGATCTCAACATTATATACCATAAGATCAGAAAATATCATTATATGGTCTGTGGATTACCCCTTATGTACATTCACAGTTAAACTTTTACAGAGATTGCAAGCCTATCAAAAATACGAAGAGCGAATTCAAGCATATTCTTAAATTGTTGAGGTCAGTCTTTGACAGAACATTTCATTTTTTTCACCTCAGCCATCGCAAAAAAAAAGAATATTTTACTTAATCTCAAAAAACAAACTAGCAGCTTAACATTACATGCATGTATTCAAGTAATTTTTGTGGCCAGACAAGCCTGATAAACAAATAAGGTGCTGCTTTGAGGTAGAGTTAAGCTTGAATGTAATGGGTAAGGTTTTGATTAGCCACTAATGAATCTAAAAAGTAAATTCAAGATAAGTTTGATTTGGGAAAGACGAAGGAAATGTTCCTCAGTTGGAAAATTCCAGAAAGTGTTCAAATTATCGAGAAAAGACACTTTTAAAACAAAATTTTACAAATTAGCTAGAATGACATGAAGCATTATTGTTTCCGAGGCTCACTTTTGCACCCCAGAATGATTTTTATTGGAGAAAATGTCACATAAACCGTAATATTCATGAAATTGGCGGATTTTTGTCCCAGATTGGCGGGAAATTAGAAAATGGTCAGATTTTGGCGGAAAATTATGGCGGTTTCAACATTTTTAGGCGGCTTCAATGTCAAAAAGTTTGGCACCCCAGAAGGCCATTGCCAAGGTAGATCATGGCCTTTTAGTTAAAAGGCTCCATGAGATTGGGATCCAAGGCAAGGTTCTTAATTGGTTGAGAAGTTTCATTTGTGATAGGAAGCAATTAGTTAAGGTCAAGGGATCCCTTAGATACATGATGCCAAGGCGGGTTTTCCTCAGGGCCCCATCTTAGGTCCTCTCCTTTTCATCATCTTCATTTCTCCACTTCAGAAGCTTAGAAGTAGTACCGTCCGTATGCTGATGATACAAAGTATGTTCTGGTAGGAATAGCCAAGACTTCATGGGCTTTGCAAAGGACCCTAAATAAAATCTACTCTTGGATCACTGAGAGTAATATGGCCTTGAATGGAATGAAGTTCCGCTCAGAGACCTTTGGGTCAACACCTTTGAACACTCCATTCATAGATAATAGAGGGAAAGATATTGAGCAAATCTCATCCATGAAAGATTTAGGTGTAGTCCTCCAAAAAGCATGGAAAGTTCGATGAGCGCATCCAATTGAAGATGGGTAAAGCTTTTCAAACATCTGGTTGGATACATCGTAAGTTTAAGTCCAGAGATAGTTTCACGATGCTAATTCTATACAAGTCGATTGCCCAGCCACATTTTGAATATGCCTCGCCCATTTGAGCTCCAATTAGTTCAGCCAGTTTGCAAAAGGTCGAGAAGGTCCAAAAATGCTTTACCAGGAACATCAAAGGTATGAGAGAGCTTTCGTATGGGATAGGCTAGAAAGTTTAGGACCGTACAGTATTCTGAGAAAGTACGAAAGGCATCTGATATTCCATAGTTTCAAAAGCATTCATGAGCTTTGTTCCAACCCAGGTTTTAGAGTAACTTGTGGCGACCGTAGGGCTTAATGTGCGTTTTGAGATTGGAGGGGATTGGTTTGATTTTTCACGGGCTTTTCTGACCGCTACAGGGAATGTGATCCCCCAGCGCAATTAAAATGAAAGGTTACATTTCGTCTATTTATTACTTGTCAATCTTTATATGACATTTGGTTTACTAACGAATTCGTTGGTCGATCAAATAATATATGGGTATAAAAGTTCAGTAAAATAGGTTTCTCGTCTTGGACTGTTGGGAATTCCATTCCTAGTAGTGGTAAGGAAATCCACAAACCAATTAATGATGATAATAATAATAATGAAGATTTATTGATTGCACACAGACAGATGTCTTGAATGGATTCAAGGCACAAAAACGTGACTACGCAATCCCTCTGAAGTAAATCTGATCAAATATCGAGTTTGAGTTTGCTGATCGATGAGACCCAGGTATCGAGGGTTGGTTATCCAGGTCTTCTTTGAATTTGGGAAGGGGAGTTTTAGCAGCATCTGATGACCCACAGAGAGGCGGACAGTTTGTTGAAGAGTCTCGGGCCTCATTCAAGAAATGAGTGGCGCATGATTGACATCTTAGTAGCCGCATTCTTGTTATAGTTCCGCTGGGGTAGGATACATGTAGCACGGTCATTGATTCGGTGGACGAAAGCAATGCCCGTGTTATGGGACAGCTCATGGATGCACTCAAAGTATAAAGCATGGTATACCGTTCGTGTCTCCTTTCACACTAATATTATACAGTTCTTTAACAAATGAAAGACAAATATGACAAGTCGAGCAACGTTCAAATTAAAATGACTGATTTCATTATCTATGAGGAAAGAGCCCATTTGTGTTGGAATGGGAAGATGTGTGTGTTAGTATTTTGAAACAAAAAGTACAGTTTGGAATTGCAATCCCGTTTGTTTATGGTTTAATGGCTGCATCGACTTCACCCTCTACCTTTATCAATCTCCTGATAAGAACATTTCTATCCGATGCCATCAAAATACAAAATAATCATAGATGGTCTTCACCAATGATGCAAATAAGTGATATTTTTTTTGGAGTAGTCGTAAAGACACATTATTGATAAGGCGAAGCTTGAGTATTTGTGGAGGAAGATAAATTCTAGTCCATCAAAGCTATCCCACAGAAGTTTAAAAAAAATTACAACCCAAGTTGATTTTTAAAGAACAATTAAGCTTCAGTTCCAGTATATGTTTTCCAACATTTTGGTATTTAGTTTCATTCGAAAATGTATCTCTGACCCGATGGAATTTTGCCATAAGCAGTTTTCACTGAGCTTGGATTGTGCATTAGTGAAATATAAAGGTTTAGACACAAAATGCTAGATGTTAAAGGACACAACAAAGGAAAAAGTAAGCAGTAGAAAAATGAACCGAAACTAATGAATTTACCAATAGAACATGAGATTCCACAAAAGTTACTTCAATCGAAAAACAGCATAAACAATGAAACACAGTTCATTGCCCTTTTAGTTTTGATTTTGAAGATCCTGACCTAGGCCTGTCAAAAGCCCTGGATTAAAAAGTAGCGACATTCTATCCACCAATTCAGTCGCTGATGCCAATTCCACCTTTATTTGGGCTGAGGACCCCTAAACAATAGCCAGAGTCTCCCTACCTTGCGCTTTTACACCACTTTGGCACTTTTATCGTGTTTGAGGGAAAACAGGGAAGCAGGTTATGCACTATCATAATTCAACTTGCACTTTATGTATTGTTTCTTTGACGCTTTCAGAGTCTACGCATCTTGCCCTTTTGCATCATCTTTGTGACAAGGACCCAAACCAAAATACAGGAGCCAGGGGCTTCGCATCTTGACCCAAATTGCCAAGTTCGTCAATCTTGAGCGTGTCGGCCCATCTTTGAACGCAAAAATTGTGAATGTCGATTCGCGTTACTTCCTGAAAATTCTTGCGCATTTGTCCTACGAAGTCGAGGTAGCGCTGACATCTCCGGATGTCGGCCTGAACGGAGACTGACTCCTTCCGTTTCTGTTGAACGTTCCCACCGTTCCCACTATCTTGATGAAAATTACGATTTGAGCCCCATCAAAACCACATAAACGTTCTGTTCTTGCACGTTTCAAATAACTGGTTTATGCATGGCTTAGGCGCTTTCTTCAGTTTCCCCCCATGGGTGCTGTAGTGATGTGTTTCGAACCGGAAATGTCAGCTGTTTAGCTTCAAGAACCTTGGTTAGGGTTGCCATGAGGAAATAGGATACACCAACAAACTCAAAACCGCTTAGCAGAGTGACCAAACGTGACCCTACCTTTCCTGGTCTCAGAACCAGGGTTGCGATAAAACTTGTTGCTAATCTTGGGCTGTGATTTTTGTACGCCTTTTCGTTGATTTGGGAGTCCTAACCGAGGTCCTTGAAGCTAAAAAGCTGACATTCCGGTTCGAAACACATCAGTCCTAAACACTAAACACCCGTTGAAGGCAGAATCGGAAACGCTCTTCATCAGCTGCAGTGAGCATCGTCAAAATCCCTCTGAATTTTCTGCCGCCATCCGGTGGGCTTGGTGGGCTCCATTAGTATCCCCTGGCTTTTATCCTTCTTGAATATCATTCGCTGATGTAGAAATCCTTGGTCAAATCAGTAGTTGTCAACACTCTCCGTTTCTTCAGGAACTCATTCCAGCCCCACCCTCTAATCTCCCAATCTACCGGGTCAGTGTCAGGGCTCATCATGCCCTGACAAGTGGGCGGCCCTGGGTGTCATATACCCCCGTCCATCTTCATCCCCAGGCCTTGTTTTCGACCGTTAAGGGTTGAGTATGACGAAAGCCCAGGAGCCAATCTGGTTTTCGACCCCTCCAACCATGCAGTTGTGGCGACCTACTCCTGCTCTCTCTCTCTCTATATATAGCTAGGAATTCTAAGGCATAAACCAGTCTAGTCAACTACCATCTACCAACTGAACATGTTGGCGGACCAAACGAGGTCCACTACACCGTCATCCATGTGTTGACTGATGGAATGGTGATGAACTGATGATGACTTTTCTCCTTCCAACGTTGGCCATTCCACGTGTGCATCATCATGGTTCCCCTCAGTCAGTGGGATGGTTGGCGAGTTGCGCATTGGTTCGTCACCTTCTTGGAGTGATTGGATTGTCTGGTGATAATGTCTCTTCCTCATCATTCAATCAAACCGCATTATCATCATCATCAAGTACTTCTTTTTCGACTTCTGGCATCTGTACTGTTGGTAGCATTACTTCATCATGGACAGTAACGTCACTCTCTCATCCTCATGATTGTCGTCGTCCTCGTTGACGCTCTCTGCCTTGGATATGAAGAATGCATCATAGGATGATGGTCTGCCTGAAAATCGCCTCTAATTTGCCTCGTTCGTTCGTTCGGTCGTGATTCGGGGAGAGTCAGTCGGTCGGTCGGTAGTTTAGCGCATGCAGTCTCTAGTGCAGGATTTCCTTCGCGGATCTTTCCGATCCTCGAGGCGGATAACTACCTATCCGCCGGCTGGCTGGCTTGGGCCAGACGGGATGGAACAACTGTAAAGGTGAAGGTGGGTGAGTGAGTAAACTGTGAGCAACTATCTATCTATCTTTCTTGCCATTTATCTTTTCGTCCAGGATAGCCCTCACGGGCCCAGCCAGCATGAAGCATAGCGGCATCGTTCGTCCTCAAGCCAGAGACAGGAGGAGCATGCAATAGCAACCAGCCATAGCTGTGAATATTACCTTTAACAGTTGATTGGGGTGGAAGGTTAGCCAATCGGGGAGGCTGGCTAGGAAGTACAAGAAGAAGCTCGTGGTCCCTAGTAGTAGCGAGGGGTACCGCCGACGGAGCGCGGACTCGAATCTCACGGACAACGGTCGACGAGAGGAGGCCTGAGTGACTCACCGCCAGGCTTGTGGCGTGGTTCGTTACTTCATCGCTCGCTCATCCACCTACCCACCTACTGACTGACTGACTCACTGACTCACTCACTCATCCACGGACGAAGGCATGCACGGAGTGGGTCGCTCGCGAGTCGAGATTCCGGCCTAGTAAGTGACTGGAGTGCGACTGGCGACTCGGGTTGGGCCCTGCCTGACTCCGGACGAAGTCGTGGGGTGCGCACACATCTTCCTCTCTGTGAAGACACTAGGCCAAGTTGAGGAAGAAGTGGAAGGCAAGATCCTTCGTCTAAGAGCTGGACCAGGTCTGGCTCGACAGTCACAAAGGTGTGCCCTATTGGTTGATTGAATGTGGGTGGGCCATGGTACTAGGCCACCCGAACCGCCACCAGTGGAAACTTCAAGCCCCATCCGGGCTCCTTGGCAACTGAAACGTCGGTGGTCGTGTTCACTCACCTTCGCTCTCGGGGAAACTGACCCGGTGACCTTGGTGAGTGTGGGGCCGTCATGGGCTGGTGGGATTCGAAAACACGCCCTTAGAAGTCCGCCCCCTTGGCCCAACGTCATGGCCATGCCCTGGTGGGACACAACTGTCAACGAGTGGACCTTCTACGTGTGCCTGCCCGTGTTGCTCATGGTGGTGTGTCACGTTTACCAAAGTTGGCACGATCAGATGTTGCCTCAGCCTCCTTTGGTCCCGGTCCAGCCACGCCTCTCTGTTCCCATCGATCAGGGCGGGCTCTCGCCTCCCGCCCCGCCCGACAATCTGGAAAAGTCAATCCCTGGTAGGTTAAACGGCTATTGTTAATGACGTCCAACTAATGACCCTGATTGCTATCTTCATAGGCGACTCCGATTCTCAAAATGCCGATGACGAATTCGAAGAGAGTGGGCGTGCTCAGGATGGGCCCATTACCGGAGAAGGATATGACGACGAAGAAGGTGAGGATGAGGAAGAAGAGGCCGACGATGATGAAGAAGACGACGACGACGACGACGAAGATGAGATGGCCGGGGATTTTGTCTGTCTCTCGGCACGCGGGCACGGTTCGGGTGGAGATTCTTGCTCCTCAAAATCCCTGAGTCGCCGACAGAGGAAGAATCGCAAAAGCCACCAATCCACCCACAAACATGGCGGCGACCATCCAATGTCACCTGGCCAGGGAAAAGCCTCCAAGATCACGGCCCCGGGTGCCATGTTCCGGGTCTTGGCTCTCTCCAAGGACATGATTTACGCCACATTGAACAATTCCGACTATCTTCTCACGCAGAATGAGCGGATCATTCTTGGATACCCGCAAGAGACTAAGAACCCTGGCCAAGCCAAGATTTTCAAGGACCCCCAATCCAACCCGACAACGGACGCCTTTGCCCGAGAGAGTCCGAGTGAAGTCCCGGATATCGTTCCTCAACCTCATTTAGACCTCACCCCCACCCCTGACCAGCAAAGCTTGAAACGAGCCCTGGACGCTAACGCTCGAGAGTTCGTGCCCGGACGGATCGGGAGTGCGCCCGATCTGGTGTCCATGACCAATTCGTGGAACCCGGACTCGGACCAACCACCCCCGCTACAACCAATTCCATCCTCACCCAGACTTCGAGCCACCGCCCGTGAGTTTGTGCCTTCTCGCTCGGTGTTCAATCGGACGCCATCCCATCGGAACGTCGTTAGTGACCTGGTTTTGATCACTAGCTCCGACGCAGATGACGAGGGCATCGTTCCTTCCCATGGCGATCCGCTCGTGAAGAAGTGCATCCGGTGCAAGAAACGCTTCCGCTTGAGCTCGCCCAGCGCCGAAATCTGCGTCTACCATTACGGCAAGATTAGAGCACGGAAGAGAAAGCGACCGCCTATTTACACGTGTTGTGGCGTGTCGGTCCATGATCGCGCTCAGCCCGGTTGCTTTCGAGCTCTTTGTCACGTGTGGTCGGGGATCGATATGCCCAAAGCTCGCGGGTTTGTTGGGCCCTTCAAAGGGTACGTGTCGACGTCGAAACCAGAGTGTTTTGCCCAAAATCCCGGTGTTTTTGCTCTGGATTGTGAAATGGGGTTCACCACAGTGGGGTTCGAACTCATACGGGTCACAGTTGTGGAGGTAGACGGGTCCGAGATTTACGATAGCCTCGTTTGGACCGAGCACCCGATTTTGGACTACAACACCAAGTTCTCTGGGATCACGCACCGTGATATGGAGCGGGGGTCTCCCAAGTCGCTCAAGCAAGTCCAAACCGACCTCCTCGAACTGTTTAATAGCGAGACCATCTTGGTAGGCCATGCGCTCGAGAATGACCTCCGCGCCCTGAAGTTATTCCACACCAAGATATGTGATACCTCATCCGTGTTTCCACACGAATTCGGTCTTCCTTATCGGACGTCTCTCCGTCTTTTGGCCAAGCAGAAACTCCACATTCGAATCCAGGAAGACGAATCTGGACATGACAGCTACGAAGACGCTCGGATATCCATGGACCTGATTCTATGGAAACTCTTGGACGATCATAAGGAAAAAATGAAGTGAACAGCAGGAATGAATACTCCTCCCTCTCCCCCTTTCCTTTTTTTATGTATTTATTACGGGAATGGACACTCCCTCCATATAATAATACCCGTCTCCCCATTAGCCTGTAACTGACTTAAGGAGGCAGAAATCTCAGTTATCTCCCAAGTTCATTTGTATCTTCGAAAACGGACCAAGAAAGGAAAGAACCCCCTCCACCGAAACACCACTGCAACTACTCTTCCCCCCAACTTTGAAGGCAAGAACGAGTCGACCGATTTCGTTTTTGTCCACTAGTTAGTCATGGGAACAAAGAACCAATACTCTGTTTCTACAATGTACGTACACATATACATACAAAGCCACTGTCAACGTGCCTAAAACAAATGCCTTTTTTCCGGTCTTTCCAAGCCTTGTATCGAGCTCGGAAACCTCAACTCGCTTAAAAGTCAGTAACAACGCCAAGAAAACGATGAAGAAAGAAGAAAAAAAGAAGAAAATCATACAAAAAAGAAATAAAACCATGTCTATGCGTAACTGCAACCAACATCGATGATTTGAAACACATTTATTTTTATTCTCTGAATTCAAGTCCAAAGCTTGATGAATCCATCTGCCCCTCCCGAGAGCAACCAAGGCTGGGTTGGATGCCAAAGCACTTCCATTACGCCAAAATCATCGTACTTGGAATGACCTCTCAAGAGCTTGACGGGCACGATCGTGGGGTTTTGCAACAAGTCGTTGTACACCATGCCATGACTGACAATGATACTCGTGTCATCTGCTCCTGAAGCGAATAACGGATACCGTTTGTGATAAGCGACTTGTCGAACCGCCGTAGCGTGATAGCGTAGAACTTGATATGGTTTGGAGGACAAGTCCAAATCGAACCATTGAACCTTCTTGTCATAGGTCCCCACCAACAGGTTATCTCCCTTGGGGTGAATGGCCATGCTCGAGATCCATTTGGCGCCGGTTTGGAGCTTCTTGGACAACTCCTGCTTGGCCAGATTGTAGATCCGGATGTGTCTTTGGGTGGCCACGAACAAATAGGGTCGAATCGGATGAAACAACACGCATTGGACCAAACCTTTGGCCTTGGAGAACGGGATTTGTGAACGCCATTTGGAGAGCTGAGAGATAATCACGGATCGGTTCAAGCCATCTTGGACCAAAGTGGCGAAATAATCGCCCTTGCCGTGCCAAATGACCTGCTTGACGTTCTTGAAGAACTTCAGCACGATCAATGCGCTCTTGGGGAGCTTGTCGCTCTTCTCGGGCAAAGACCACGCGACCGCGTTTTTTACGCGCTCAGGTGGAATATAGCCCGTGTTATCGGGGGCTTCCTTCAATAACTCTTCGGTCTGATCCACCACCACTTTATCGCCCACACCCGCACTAATTAGCACCACCATATTTTCGCAAGCCACGGCCAAAAGCGACAAAGCCTTGTTCGGACACCACATGACCGATTTGATCACGCCCGGCATGGTGAAGGTCTGGAGGCAATATCCAGTTTGGACCTCCCATATCTTGACGGTGCCATCGTCTGAGCCAGAGGCCAAAAACTGGCCCGTGGCTTCGATACTCAGAGTCCGAATCATGTTCTTATGACCCTTGTACGTGAGTGCGCAGACGGTGGGGAAAGGTTGGAGGTCTTGGGGCTTGGGTAATTGAGGCACCAGGTCCTCGGGTTGAATGGTGAGACGGTTTTTACGAGCCCGAGGGGCCAGATAGAGGTCGAGACAACGCTCAAAACGCTCGTTGATGAAATTCCGGTAGGCCGGGACTTGTCGCAAACTTTCGTATTTGGCCGGGATGAACGGCAATTTTCGCTTGAAAGGCTCTTCGTCCAAGTCTTGCCAGGTCTTCTTCTCGCGTTCGGTGAACAAATATTCGGGTGGAGGATTGTAGGACTCGGCGTGTCCGGGGAGTTTCATCTTGGGCGCGGGAATGAGGTCGGTGATGCGTTTCACGTCCTCGGGTTGATCATCGGATTGCCACAGCATATAGTAGCGTTTGGTGGGATCCTCACGTTTTTCCTGCTCACGCTCGGCTTTGGTCTTCATCCAGCCCATTTTGAGGGCGTGGACCATGCGTCCCACTCGGCGTTTCTCGGTCAGGGAAGGCAAGAAGGATTTCTTGCCCTCTGGCAGGTCCCGGAGGGGTGTTTCCATTACTTGGCTACTGAACCAGGGAATGGCATCCGCGTACATGTCGTAACCCGGTTCCGGCACTTTGGATGCAGCCAATCGCTTGATCTTCTCCACCTGGCTTTGAGACAGGACCACATCTTGGCCGGTGAGTGGATCTCGGACGGTGATTCCGGCATTGCCATCCTCCATTTGACGCAGAAAGTGGTCCAATTCATCACCGCGTTTGGGCTTGCGAATGGCCACACCGTCCAAATTGTAGCCGATGTGGTCGTAATCGTCGTACCAATTGACGGGGATGTTGCCGATCGTGTTGCGAATGTCTTCTTCGTCCGAGCTGTCGTATTCATATTCGTCCTGAACGGGCTGGGCCTCGAGGGCCTCGACGGCCTCGGGCTCCTGGGCAGTGGAGGGGGCCTTTTTGGACCTGGCTCGGCCTTCCTCGGCGATCTCTTGAGCTGCCGAGTCGGATTCTGAAATACCAAACAAGGGAAAAGGGCTTCAATCGAACTGGCCAACAAGAGTGACTACCGTATAGGTCCACTTACCACTAGCCTCATGATCGTCACCATCGTCCTCGTTCTCTTCCTCCTCCTCGTCGCTATCTTCTTCGTCTTCTTCGTCTTCTTCGTCTTCTAGTTCCGAGTACACGCTGGATTCGTCGGAATCCGATTGGGTCTCAGCTTCGGATGGTGACTTTGAACCATTCACTTGGGGGCCTTCCAAGTTCAAGTCTGGGCCAATGGGCGTTTCATCATCTAGTAGCAGGGCTGAGCTCAGCTGAGTGGCCTGCGAGGGCGTTTTCCGCTTCTTCCCGGAGTGGACCATCCTCGGATAGGACTGACACAACCTCGACTGGAGAGAGAGGGACTGTAAATAAATAACACGTGTTGTGAACGGCCCATGTCAACCCTGGGAATCAGCTGTTTTGTTGCTCCCTTTCCAATCAGGGTGACGGCCTGTTGGCAGGAAAGTCCCGTCTCCCACTGCCACTCATTCTATCCTCATTAACTGGAAGGTGGACCCGGGTTAGAGGATGGCCTTAACATTGGCTTGAACTCAACAGTAAAAGCCCATGCCACGAATCATGAGGCAATGATGTAGGTCGCTGGACGATTAGCTACATCAAGAAAAAATGACCCACTTCCGTCCGAAAGAATTTCCCAAAGCATGGCGATTGCTTATTTGACCAATTTTTGACCCCGTCCTAGTGTCTCTACTTTGACCTTCTTTGACTCGACCAAGAACAGAACCGACCTGGAGCGTGTAAGTAGACTATATTTCATGTGCGCCATAGATAGAAAACGATAAAACGTACGTCAAGTCAAATATATATATATATATATATATCTGATCAATTGGATATCGTGTCCAAATCAAGCGAGTCGAGGCGTGGCTCGACCCGCCCGTTCCTGACTGCCATCGGTCAACTCGTAAGCGGGTTTATATCGAGTACGCCCTGACCCATCATCCACTGCCAACACCGGGTTCTTGACCGTATTCGAGCGACTGCCTAAGGATGTGTAGCCCTGATCGTACAGACTAGGATAGGTCAGTTTGAGACTCCGAATGAACCGCCACACATGGCGGTATTCCCAGTTTAACACCGGATTGACGCGCATCAATCGCGGCCAATCGCCATCCGTGGGCGAAAACAGGCCTTGGTGTTGCGATCCAGGGTCGCCTTGACGTGTCCCCAAGAACGTACATTGGATGCGTGGTCGATCCTCGAGCATTTTCCGCAGGGCCACCTTCATGCCCCCGTCGATGTTGAGGGCGTCCAAGTTGTACTTGCTCTCAGTTTCGAGAATGAATTGAGCCACTTCCGGGAAGGGATCCTTTTCTTTGATGTAGATCGTTTGGAGTCGCTTTTGTGGGAAATGACGCTGGAAGTGGGCGTGAACCAAATGGAGCATTACGATGCAATCCTTGCCCCCGTTGAAGCACACGGCCACTTCCTCGGGCGCGTATTTTTCCAGAGTCTGTTCCACTGTGCCTTGGGCCTCGTGCAAGGCCCGTTGAAAGGCCAGGTCATGTGAGGAGCTCTTCATGAGCTCGTGGATCTTGTCCATGGCGTGATCAAAGGGCCTTGGATCGTAGGTCATGGTCGGGATTCGGCCTTGAAGGTCGGCTTTGGCGGCCTGAAGGAGATCTTGTGTGTCGGCTTCAAGCGTGAGTTTGGTTTGGAAATAGGGGTGCGACCACTCGGGATAGGATCCGAAAGTGACCCGCGGGTGGTCTTGCACGAGGGAGTTGAGCCGATCGGCGATATTGGTCTCGGAATCATTGACAAACACCTGATCCGAATTCACATGACGAGTCTTGAGATGACCGAAGATGGTGGGTATGAGGCCTTCGAAGCCTCTTTGGAGCAATTTGGGAATACCGGGAAACACGTACACGTTATGGACGGACACAATGGGGAATTTGAGCTCTTCGCCGCTCTGAGGATCGATGCCAAAGTTCAACTGAGCACGGCTGGGCACCAAAGCCAACTTGAGGGCCGGAGCATTGGGATCCTCGGTTTTGAACCACGTCTTCACGAGATGCACGATTTCCGGGTGATGCTTGACCTGCAAAGATAAGCACACACATCTTGATCAACTGTCTGAGTGACGGTCTAATCAAGCGTGCCTGAAGTGCGGTCCGAAGATCAGCCACCACGAGATCAGCGGGCCTTGGGCCATCAAACTCATGACACCTAACCAACCTGACCTCAAAATGGCAACTTAAACCCTGGGCCATCAAACTCATGACACCTAACCAACCTGACCTCAAAATGGCAACTTAAACCCTTGGACGCTTACGACAAATGACATGGATTCACTTTGAAAACTTTAGAAAGTGACGCTGCTTGAAACGACGGAGATAAAGAGTGGGCGTGGACAGCCACCATTCCCGGCCCATTACCTCATGGATTCATGCATGACCATGTCCTTCCTATACTGACCTCATCATCAAAGGCCCGAGCCACGCCCTCAAAAGTCAGATCATCGTGGGTGGGTCCAATGCCCCCGGAAGTGAGCACGACATCACAATGGGCGGAGAAGGTCCGCACTTCCTGGGCAATGATGGCCACATCATCCGGGATAATCGAGACCCGCTTCAAAGACACGCCCAAGGTGCGGAGCTTCTGCGCCAAAAAGTGCGTGTTGATATCCTGGGTCTGACCCTTGAGGATCTCATCGCCGATGATGATCAAGCCCACACTGGCACTGGCCATCCTCCTGGCGGAGCACCGGATCCCCGACCCGTTAACTCCGGATGTTGGCCCGTGAAGCCAGGGCCGGCCACACCACGGCCATCTCAATCCAGTGCGTAAGACTGTGAGCGAACAGGGGGCAGCAGACCACTGCGACCACTGGGACCACAGGAGCACGCCAATCCGGCCTGACATGGTACATAATGGCCGGGGATTGGAAGCAGAACAGGGGCTCAATCCAACTTAGTTAGTTAGCACTGATAGCTCAAGAGCATGAGAGAAACACAGAAACACAGAAACACAGAAAGAGAGCATTCCCGGAAATGAAGCCCACTACGTTAAGTTGGTAATAGGCCTCCTTGAATAAGGAACCCGAATTTTATGCAAGGCACATGTTCCACTCAGTGTCTCCGGCTTTCGTTCGGCTGGCTGGTTCAATCATTGAAAACAAAGCCCAGAAGGGTCAGTTGTCGTTTTCTATTGCCAGCAACTCAATAGCCCTTTTCATTCTCCTCTCCCTCCTCTCCTTGCAGACAAACAAAAAGAGAAATACAAGAATAACCTCTAAAATGCCTGACTTTAACAATGTATACTTCTTTGATCAACTTATTGCTAATCTATTCTAACATCATGAATACACCACCAACCCTTCTGAGAGGCTTATCAAATCATATAAGGATAAAATTACAAACACTTTATCCATCCAAATAGTGATAAACAGAGAGCTATATATGATGTACTTGCTGCATACCAGCGACTTTTCATCACCATCTTTTTCCATTAAATTGTGCTGAAAAATCAGATATATCAACCTGATTTTAAATTCATATCATTTTTGGTGTGGCTTTGAAAAGTGTCCCTTTACCTTTGAAATTTGAATGCTTTGAACTAATTGAGACTAGGCAGCAATACGTCACTTACAACCTTTCAATTTTCGTCTATCAGTTCTCTCAAGAGGTCTGCCAGCCAGGATGGCTTGCTTTGCATACTCTGGGTGAATGTTTGGTGTTTTTTTAATAGCTTAAATGAGTTGCTGAGGAGTAATACTACTGTAGCCAATTGATAACTGCCTTCTACAGGGCATGTGAAGCAAGGGACATTCAAGAAAAATGAAGTGCTTCAACACTGATTTTTAGCATTTTGAGGAGGGGAGAAAGAAGACAAAAATTGTAGCTAGTCTGCACTTGCACTCACTCTTGAAACCAATTGAGTTTTCAACTATTAAGTGAGTTGGGTGAGCCAAAAAAATGTCATTTTTTGTGCAGTTCTGTCACTGTACAAAACTTTTGGTTCAATATTGCAAAACTGTTTGCTTCAACAAGCCGGGAAACTGAATTAAGTGATAAATTCAGTCTAAACCCAGTACAGGTTGGCTGTAATGATTGTCTTCCTCAAAATGCGCTCCATATCAAAGTTGCTGCACGACATTTTTCTTGAATTTCCCCTCACATAACATGCCCTATTGTCAGTAACCCCAACTCAATTCCAAAGAGTCTTTTAACATACAACTATGGGCTCTACAAGCGAGTTTACTTTGCTAGCTCGCAATGCACTCTCTTGGCCAGGGTGGTGCTGTGGTTCAATTTTCATTGAAGCATGTCAAATTGGCATTGCCAATGTCTGATCATCGTCTATGAGGCCTTGAAGGCCAATTCAAACGGACGGCGGAAAGACAGAAAAGCGTGGATGGAAACGTCTATTTCGCCGAGTCTGAGGTGCCACTTATATTGGTGTGCTACATAATATTTACTTACATTCCAGGGGATCGGAGCCTGAATTGGTTGATAGGATGGGTCTCTGAAGAGTTTGGGGGTTTTATGCGGCGTTCGGCCGGTACTTTTCGTGCGTTACCCTGTCCAGGCTTAGATTAATGTTGGGTTTAAAATTTAAAACCATGGACTTTAAGTTGACGGCAACACTTTTCCAAGGCCGACTTCCAACATACATGAAACCTAGACACAGGGTGCCTCCTGATTTTGGAGTAACTTGGATTTGGACGATTATTTTAGCCAACGTAGCAAACTCCATTTCTCACCATTCTTGGTTTGAATTGCGTGATTGATAGTCGATTTTGAGATTAGTCATGAATGTCATGAATTATGAGTGATTGGCGTAAGGATCAAGCAACTGTTCAAACCAAAGAGTTTTAGTAAAGAATCTTTGGACAGGAGTAGCATTGTGCCATACGCTGCAGTCAATTTTTAAAATTAGATTGAATTACCATTTTTGGATGATTTTAAGGATTTTTACAATTTTAAAGGATCTTTAGTTCAAAGTAGCCTTATGTAAGGCCCTGCGACCTTTGGGTGGTTAGAATGACTTGATAACTTTTGGTACCTCGCATGTTGGAAAATAAATTGTTGGTCCAATCACAATTATAGTACTTAAGCTACAAAGGTGTGAATGGTATGGGTTCAAAAATATTTCGTTACTTTCATGAAAATGGTTAAATTAATTGTGTGTGAAGTTTGCGGCTCATCCCCATGATGATATGTTCTGGAAAGGTCATTTTAAGTTTTCAAGCCTTGAGACTTTTTGAAAAAAAAAACTTTTACCACAGAAAATCTGGCAAACGAGCGGATGGGCCAATATGTGGAACATGGATTTAAGCATACCAAAGTTCAAAACCAAGAAGCCTTGTTCTCTGATGATAGTGCTTCGGATCAGGGCCACTCTAAGTGGCTTTTCATGATAGCTATTAAAATAAGAAATTGGGATCATGTCCATCAAAGGCCATCCAGTTTCAAGGCATTCGATGCAAAAGCGGTTCCTTCCAAAGTTACATCGTCAAAGTTTTTGTAGCCGTTCGGCATATGGCCAATCTTCTCCAGTCCTGACTCGAACTACCTCGTGGGCGTGTCAAAAGGCAGATTTTGGGGCTCAAATTAGGCCCCTTTAATCCACGAGGCCAGTCGTTTTGAATGGTGATTCAAGCGATTCACAATTTTCCCTCCGGTCGGTCGTAAGTCCCAAGCCTGTTCTTCGTACGTACCATAAGGTTTGGTTTTTGGTCACCCAGGCCACACGTGCGTTTGTTTTGTTGTTGATGTTGATGCCGAGTATGCGTCGTTGGTAGGTCCAAAATCCATTTCACCCAGGTGGAACTTGTCCGTGTCCGGGACCCATTCAAGATGAGCTTAGCCGAATACGGAGAACGGATCCGGGAAAATGACCGGGTCATCCTCTACATCAGCTTCCGGCAGATTTACCCGCTCTTCGTGACGCCAGAGAAATGTACCAAGAGTGGTCAGAAGGTGGAACACGTGTTTCAGACCACTTACGGCGCTCTCCGCGTGTCTGATCTCATCGGACAACGATTCGGGACCAAGGTCAAACTCACTCGCGGTTACGCCTACGTCCTCCATCCCACCCCTGAGTTATGGTCCAAGGCCCTGCCCCATCGCACCCAGATCTTGTACGCCACGGATATCGCCACCATCTTGCTCCAATTGGAGATTCGACCCGGATCCGTGGTCATTGAGTCGGGCACGGGATCCGGCTCTTTGTCGCATTCCTTCATCCGCTCCCTGTGGCCCTCGGGACATCTGCACACCTTTGATTATCACGAAAGCCGCGTCAAAGCCGCTCAACAAGAGTTTCAAGAGCATCAGGTCGGCCCGGCCGTCTCGGTGCGGCATCGTGATGTGTGCGCCGAAGGCTTTGATTTAGTCGACGTGGCGGATGCCGTCTTTCTCGACTTGCCGCACCCCTGGGAAGCCGTGCCTCACGCAGTCCAGGCCCTCAAACCCACGGGTGGGCGGTTGTGCTCCTTCTCACCGTGCATGGAGCAGGTCCAGAAGACGTGTCAAGTGCTGCGAAAGTGCGGTTTCCAAGAAGTCACCACGCTCGAATGTCTGTTGCGCGAGTTCCAGGTTCGGAAAATCAGTATGTTAGAGTTCGACCCGACCCGTGTGTCCAAAACCGAGGCAGATTCGAGCGCCAACACCAAGGCTACTACTGAGGGCACTACCGAGGTCACTACCGAAGTCACTACCGGTGTCAAGCGCCCACTCGAGTCGGATTCCGAGGACCTAGAATCTAAACCTGTGACTACCACCAATGGTTCGGCCAAGGCAACCATCCCAGAGCGATCGTTCGTGACCGGTGTGCCTTTGTTAAACATGCCCGGACATACAGGATACTTGACGTTTGCCACGTGGCCAGCCCAAATCAAATTGGAGGATGGGCCTTTTGTTACTGACAATGATGCCGTTTAATACATATGAATGAATGGAATCTCGGCTGAGCTTAAAGGGTGATAGTGGAGCTGGTTTGAGTGAGGGGTCGTCCCAGTCTTTCTCGCTTTGAGTCGCCGTAGTCGTGCCCAAGATGCGGTGATGCCAAGGGGTACGGTTCTTCTGGGTAGTAGTCGGCCGTTCGGTCTACCTCGACCGCGGCTGAGGCGCTGATAGCTACGCAAATCATATGGAGCAAGGCTATCATGCCGCCTGCCAGACTGCAAGTCTGGAGGATGGGCGAGACATTGGATAGCATATCTTGCTCCAACACCCCCATACAGCCTCGGACCGTGATTTTGTAGATGGCCTGCTTGATGAATAAAGCGAATAGGTTCTTTCCACATCCTAAAGAGGGAGGATTTAGTGAAACAAACCTTAAGCAGATCTTTAAATAAAGTAAGACACAATACAAAATATTTTTGGAGCCATAATTAAATTAGCCCTGCTTATAGTTTCAAACGATTTAACGCCCACCTCTCCATAAGAAAATCCTGCTTGTTGCTTAAAAATTTGAAGAACTTGGAAACGAATCGAATTGATCATATTTTAGAAAAGTAATGGACTGAAGTGGATTCCTATTTGATACAACGCCCAACCTGGACGCTCGAGGATTTGACGCCCTTCTCAGTCCAACTTGAACCAAGCACAGATTCAGAAAAGGTTGAGGAAGCCAAAAAGAAATCCATACAGCCCAAAAAAGATGAATGGATTCACCGATGGAAGTTTAAGATACTTCTCGGACAACCAAATTCAAGTTTCAGCACACCATGATCGTTTCATATCTTATCAACCTGGCATTGGAGTTTGACAGCACGAATCCGGAACGGAGTTGTTCATCATGGGAACATCTTTCCACACCTTGTATCCATTGACCTCCCCAAATCCCCCACAACAATGATGATTCGCCTGAAGGATATCCCAAGCATTCCGAGCACTCTCATCCCAAACGTAACGTGAAACGAATCCGAAAATGTCCACCGAGCTAAAGCTCTGACTCTCGATGAAGATCCGAAGCTCCACTGCCAAATAGATCCACGCGCAATGAAACCCGAACATGCCCAAGCTGAGTCCAGAATAGATGGCCAAGTGGATCTTGTTGTAACTGGTGGCTACTGCGCATCCATAGATGGACACAACCAAGCTTACGAGACAAGTGGTAAAGACAAAATATGGCACGATGGGAAACAGACGGGTGATGAATTCCAGATGATCCAAGAAATGCCAGCCCATTAGAATTGCACAGTAGTATAAGGGCACTAGTGTGAGCAGGAAGCCACCAAAGGAGGTCAAGCAAAGGACAATGCACAATCTTTGAAGGCCGTCCATGTCTTTGGATGCTTAAACGTTTGGCCTATTCCCGAATCTAGACCTTGAATATGACTCTCCAAGGCTTGACGAGCCCCTGCTCAAAGAAGTCGAGGTATTCGGTTTCAGAAATGACGGAATTTTCGAATTTCATTGGCTAGAGAGGTAGAGAGAGTGAGAGCTGGATGTACAAACAAGATTCATGATTCAGGGTAATTTCAGCTTCGACAGAGCATTGATAGGGGAAGCTCTCGAGTTGTGGCATGCATGCTTGTATATTTAGACTATTCAGCCTTTCCAACACATCCATATTCCAGCAATAAATAGCACTCCTCCCACAACAAATCCAATGGCAATCGAAATACCAAGTGTAAGATTCTGCGCGAAAACAAACGTATTTTGGTACATGTCCGCGTATTCCTGGGTGAGCCTGGCGTTTTCGTCCGCCCAAAACACGGGAAACAGAATGTCCTTCACATCCTTCAACTTGTTAATGGCGGCCACGCTCTTCAAGTCCAGGTTTATCTGCAATAATCAACTCAAAAGTGAGTTGCCGTTCAAGTACGTCGTAAGCGTAATGGTGGCTTCATTTCGCAAGTGCTTGATAGATATTAATATATCCATCCCTTCATCACTTTGTCCTATACTTATCTCTAGGCCTCCACGTTTTTCAGAAAGTTATTGCATCGAAAAATCATTGAAAGAATATTTTGTCGGGAAAATAAACACAAAGTTTTTTATCCCCTATTTATTTATTTTGAAATTCATGTCACATATTTTCGGCATATTTGTAGTTATTGTGGCGCTTTCTGATTTTGATCCTTGTCGCCAAAGAATGAAGAAAGAAATCATGAAATGACTTTGAAGCATGTTTTGTCTAGAGACCCTCATTCATTATTCGGACGGTTTTTCTTAATAAGCTTTGATACCAACAAACAAACGTGCCTGCCATTGCCAGTGCCAGTGATGCATATTGCCCTTCAAACGAATTTTTAACTAAAGATACTTTATAAATACTTTATTAAGCGTCTTTAGTTTTACAGAAATAGAGGAAGAAAGGTCAGCTTCGCAAAACCTGTTTGAATCGTCAATTTTGCATCATTGGCATTGTCAACAGCAAGTAAAGGTACTTGCCAGCAGAGCTTGCCCGAATTACCCATTATGACCTATTTGGAACTCTTTCTTTTTCAAAAGATTCTCGAGGGTAGGAAAATATGTTAAATGCAAAGCAAAAAGTGAGTTTTTAATTTTTTTCTTTCGATATGTGGAAAGTATATCAAGCGCTTTTTCAACACTAAACTAACTATTCATCCACATGTATTTAATCCCCTTTGCTTCTTGATTTAAAAGAGTAATTATCAATGTTACAGCCAGAATAACAAAGCCTTAAGGTTCACACGATTATAATTGAAGGTTTCATAACTTAAGGGACAAACACGTGGTGGCTCAACAAAAATGTAACAAAAAGTCCGGGCTCTTCTTGCCTGCTCCATCAATTCAGAAAAAATGGCCGATGACCCAAGATGCACTCCCGAGAGCATCCTAAATTGAATCGGTATCAAGCAAAACAGATCGCAGAACCTCTTATTTGGCACGATGAACCGGGACACCGATAATCAATATTGAATGCAACCTTTATTTTGGCCAAATTCATGGCCTAAGAATGCCTGACTTCATGAAAAATGTCATTCAGAACATCATATAGACCCCATGGAATCCTCATGTTTAAGAGCATTTAAACATGAGCTTTAGAAAAAAACTTATTCTTAAACAATTATTCAAACGTCAATTTTTTCTCCTTTTTTCAATTTTTCCACTTTTTTTTTTCAAGCAAAAAGAGGCCAAAATTTCTGCTACATGTGTACAGTGTGGCAGCCCTACTTTCACGTACTTCAAAGCAGTACCTTACTTAGTTTCTTACAAGGACTCTCCATTTTGTAAACCAGTAGGCAATTCAATGGTGTTGGCGTTGAAAAAACACGATTCTAAATAGAACATTTTGTCGTTTACCTGAATCCTCTTATGGGCCATGAGAGGGGCCCCAGACATGGGTTCGATTAGGAGGACCGTGTCGTGCAGTTCGAGTTCAGGATTCATGCCCTCCACATCATCAATCATAGACTGGTCTCCTCGGAAGAAGTGGGGTGCAGTCATAACCACTGGCACGCCTCCATAGCACTCCCCTACCCGGATCATTCCGTCCTTGCAAGTGTCCGAGCAATTGCTTCTGTCGTAAGTGTCGTCATCGTTGATGCTCATACACTCCAAGAAATTAGGGCAATAGCAAAAGTTGTTTGGGTTATCCATGTCAAATACGTCCTCACTAGCTCGGTATTCGTAGGCGTCAATGCCCAAGAATTGGTTGTCTTGAACGTAGTCCAACCAAATGGACCGACACATCTCGCCCACAAAGATCCATCGGCGTACTTTCTTGTCCAAATAAGGGGGATATTGTGTTCCATCTGTGCCTAGAATGTCATGGCAGATCCCGCCCATGCCCGCGGCCGTGGCACTGGGATTGGGGCCCACCTTAGGCCACCACTCGTTTTTCAAGGTGGTTTCCCCATTGAATTTCTCGATCGCCAAGAACCTATTGCGAGTGTAACGACCGTTGTTGATCGTGTAGTAGGAGTTGGTCTTGGTTCCATTTTTACCCATGAAGAAGTAGAACTCTCCAGGAAGCTTCAACTTATCCAGGCCCAAAATACCCCAAATACCATCTGCGCCATGAATGTGTATAGCGTGGTCTAGAGCTTTTAAGGCTCCTGACGGCACCCCTTTGAAAGTTAAATCAATAATCGAAGCAGTGGTGAATAAATCGTCTTCCAGTTCTTGGCAATCATATTTCCCGCAATCCGTCAACTTGCCTTCGACACCATCATTCACAGTCTTGAGGAGATCGTCTATCAAATCGTGTATTAGCGAGTTATTGGCTGCATCCTGAAGCAATTGTCCAATGGCAGCCAAAACCACGTTCAGAATTGTCACTTTGTCCTTGGGAGAACATGTCCCTCCAGATCCATTGTTGCAACCTTGTCGCTCGGTTTCTGCTTGATCGTAATGATAAGACAACAAAAGGCTGTACTGAAGATGCTCAGCATCCAGTTCCAAAATATCCCGTTTGAGGCGCTCCTCCCTGAAGCAATATGGGCCAATTTCTGTGACGGAAACATTGCCTCCTGCAGCCACCCCCACTGGATCTGTCACGTTGAAGAAATTAAAGCACATGTAGACAGGAACGGGGGGCTCCACCTTCAAACAAATTAGAGGTTAAAAAAAATGATTGGTAAAGCAGTGGGTGATTTTTGCTTACCCAAGCTTTCCAGCCCTCGGTTCCTTCTCGGAGATCCAGATTCTTGTACACTTCATATTCCACCACGGCTGGAAAAATGACCCAATTGAGACAAGCCCCTAAAACCACGAGGCATAGACCAATCACTATGGCCACTGAACCCCCGACCAAAAGACGTTTGCCCATGTTTCAAAATTCCAAGGCCAGAGATTAAGAGACCTAGACTTGATAGACCAGATATTGAACTGCATGCAAGCAAGGCCGTCACATTTCAAATACTGCAATCAAATAGATTTGATAACGTTTGATAATGTGCTTAAGATTTCATTGATTATGGCACAGTACGCCAAATAAAAATAGAAATTGATACTGGAAACTCAACTCCAGTGGGGTTTCTATTTCTATTTGGAGCATATCAGGAAAGGAAAGAGTTTATCTGGTCTTCATAAAATTACTGGTCGGAGTATTTTTCTGTTATGTTTGCGGACTTCCTTACCGATACTGGGGATAAAGTATTAATGTTGTTTGACTTCACATTCATTTAGCATCTGTTCCACCGACGAATTACAGTTGGCGGATCTACCCAACCATTCATTGGCTTTGGCGTTGATGTGGAGTTTTGATCGAAAACATGTCCAACTTGACAAACCTTGATCGTGCTCTCAAAACTTACATTGAGCCTCTACGGTCACTCAAATTGACACTAAATCTGGATTGGGACAAAGCTCATGAATGCCTTTGAGAACACAGTGTCTGGTACCTTTATAAAGTGCTCCCTCGTGAAAACTACACAGTCTCACAAGAGTACTCTCTCAATCCTTCATTGTTCCTGATAAAACATCTTAAGTCTTGTTCAACCTTTTGCAAATCTGTTGAACGAAATGGATTCCAAATAGGCGTTCTTTTTTTTGCTAATGAATCAACTTTTACTTGCTAAATATTGGCAGTTATGGTGGCATGTCAGCACAATGAAAAATTGAATATCCCCTGTGTTAAGTTTTCCACTGGTTATTGTATTGTAACACTCCGTTTATAGCCAATGATTCCAAATGTGTTTCAAAGTAATTTTTCTGCCCTTATGTATGTTTCTGCGTTTTTCTTATCCAATGATTTATAGTATTATACCCTTTTGTATTGTTTTATTACAATGCATATTTTTCAAAAGAAGCATTATCCAGTCAAATGTATTTCCCACTTAACGTATTGAATTTCTGGTTGATGGGCTTCACGCTATGCTTTGTTCATTTTTAAGGTCATTGTCCGAAATTGTAAATGTTAGATAGAGTTGCAAAGACGAAAACAAGGGGTCTCATGTACAATCCTGGGGTCAAAGGCAAAGCACTTTTCTTATTTTCCAATTCGATTCCCTTGGGACAAGAATATTATATATATATGGCCGGGGGAGCCTTATGCTTAATACAACCCAAATGAAGCACTTGTTTTCCTTAATTTGATCACAAAAAATGGGACCCCGGCACCTTCGTAAAATAGCAATGGGCCAAAAATGACTAAATTTGTTTCTTAACCGGTTTTTTAGAGGAGCTACACATAGATGATATTCTAGTTTTTGGACCCTAACACCTGATTTTGTCCGATAAATGAAAAATGTTGCAATCAAAGAAATTAAGATCTCCAATAAAAACATCGTGGGTAGGGACAAGTTAGCCTTTTTAAAATTATACTTGATTTTTGGATTCATTTTTGCATTCTTCTGCAGAAGAAATTTGAGGACATTGGCTTGAGATTTTTTTACTGGACAGAATTTTTGCTCTGGCACAGAGTATTATTGTACAAGTAGGTCTCGAAACCCAAATGTCAACTCGCAGTAACATTTTTGGACAAGTTCATTGACTTCAATATCCCAATTCAAAATCAACGAGAGTCGTCGATCCATGCACTAAGATTACTATAACATACTGTTTTTGGATAAGGGTGGCATAATCATAACTTAAGTAATTCGAGATAGCAGCATTGATGGATGATTAATGAACGAAAGAAAAAATCATACAGGCAAAAGGCACGATAAGTCAGAGAAAGGAGGGAATAAAATGATAACGTGATAAACTTGACCCTCGCAAGAGAAATTCAGATCAAGCAAAGTTAGAAATTTGCTATCAATGTTGCATTAAGTCAATTATCATTAAATTAACATGAACGGCTTAGGCACTTGACAACAAGTGAGCGATCAAGTTTGGAGGAATTCAAATTTGCCAACTTCCTTCCCGCTATTGGGAAGGCAATCCTCAGCAGTTCAAGGTGGAAGGATCATAATCTTTATTGCGACTCTTGGTCATGTCAATGCGTAAAAAGTGTAATCGAAATCGTAAAATCATTTACAAAACAGAGTACGGGAACTGACTTTTTTGCACTCATCTAAACTGAGGGTGATAACTGATCCTTTATTTTCCACTTTCATATCAACTGGCTTTTAACTGCTAGTAGTTGTCTTAAAGCAAGTCAAGCATTGAAAGTTACATTACAAAACATAAACATTATAAAGGACAGTGAAATGGCTGAGGCCAATAATAATGAAAAAAAGCCAAAAAATGATGAGATCATCAAAATCAATGCAAGAACACACGGAAACGGGAAGGAAATTTCTGCTAGACACCAATTTTGTGACAAAGCTCATGAATGCTTTTAAAAACGGGCAGTATTAGATACCTTTCGTACCTTCTCTGAATACTGTACAATCCCAACCTTTCTAACCTCTCCCAATACGAGAGCTCTCTCATATCCTCAATGTTCCTAGAAAAACATCTCTGGACTTGCTCGAGCTTTTGCAAACCTACTGAACTAATTGGAGCTCAAATGGGCGAGGCATATTCAATATGCGGCTGGACAATCGACTTGTACAGAGTTAGCATCGTGATACTATCTCTGGACTTAAACGTGCGATATATCCAACCACACATTTGAAAAGCTTTACCCACCTTCAACTGGATATGCTCATCGAACTTTCCATTATCTTGGAGGACTACACCTAAATCCTTCATGGATGAGACCTGCTCTATGTCCTTACCTTCATCATCTAATAGTGGAGTGTCTAATGGCGTCGACCCAAAGGTCATTGAGCGAAATTTCATTCCATTCAGTGCCATGTTACACGTAGCAACCCAGGAGTAGATTTGGTCTAGGACCTCTACCAGACAACCGGAATTCTGACCATTCCTACCAACTACCAATTTTGTAT
>NC_081448.1:13631739-13658013 GCF_007210705.1 Tigriopus californicus
CCCTCGAACCTTAACCACTTGCTTCCTACCAGAAATGAAACTTCTTAACCAATTGAGAACCTTGCCTTGGATCCAAATCTCATGGAGCCTGTTAACTAAAAGGCCATGATCTACCATATCAAAGGCCTTGGCAATACCAAGATAAACTACATCGACTGGTTCAAGGCTCTCTAGTCCTTCAATAACTTGCTCTATATGTTCAATCAGTTGGGTAACCGTGCTGAAATGTGCTCGGTACCAATGCTGGCTAGGAGGAAGGACTTCATGAATATCGAGAAATTCAACAAGTTTGAACTTTTTGATCATTTTAGTTATGATTCTGTTAGCAAAAAGTAAGTATAGCGTAAAACAAGTGATCATTTTCACAAATTTTCCTCTTTTGGTTGAATTGTAATGTCCATTTTTTATGGCAAATACAAGTACAACGCTTGAGCGCTCCTTGGGATGCCTGATGTTAAGTTGTAAATCGAGATTACACCCTGGCACAGAAAAAACACCGGATGGTTTTTTGATAATATTTACAGGCACAATATATCGACAATGAATAACTTTTATTGAGACATAGACGAATGTCTTTTCCATGTTTTTGGTTATTGTTCTTGGTATGTTCCACAACAAGTTTTTTTTTCCGCCTTCAAATTTGCGACGTGTTTTCAAGCTTTCTCTGGAGATGCTCAGCTGTAGATGAAGCCATGGCATTGAAAAAATATTTCATTAATTTTAACCATAAAACCATCAAAAGTATTTTGTTTGAGGGAGTACCCAGGCCATTCCCCCTTCCTCTTAAATAATAAAGGAAACGGCATGACAACGCAGGGAATTGGGAATCGATGGTGGAAATTAAAACGAAATGATACCTTAAAGAACGATTTCAACATGGTCTGAATAGGAGATGCTTCTTGGATGGATGTAGTTCAAGACCACCATATAAGTTTTGAAATTCAGATTGGATGAATCAGTATAATTATCAGTTTAATAACAGTGAAAATGGCGACCGGAACGAATTGATGGGTCAGGTCGTACATGGGCGAGATGAAAATAAAGAGACCCATGATTAGAGGGCTCCATTGAGGAAAGCGCTCAAAATTGGCCCTCGTATGGTATGATGCGTTTTTCAGGCCCGTTGTAGCGAATATACCAACTTTGTGATCGTTTGTTGGTTTCTTTGTTACGCTTTGTTACGAAGTCCGATGACAGCTCTCTCGCTCGGCCTGTCATCTGATGATGGGTTACCAAATGAAAGGATATTCCTAGAGCTCTAGATATGCCCGTGGTCTCAGGAAACATTAACGATTAGCTTGCCGTAGGGAATTATTGTATATAAATGTTTATTACAATCACATACTATGTTGTTTCACTCAACAAACGAGCAACATGACGCCAATTGTTGTCCGACAAATGACCGACATACGCATTTCGTCCGGGGAAGCTTGCGCTTTTGTCAGAGACAGGGGCTTCAACAAGAACGGGGTCATTTCTTCTCTTGGGTTTCCCAATCATCCACCTTCAATGTAGGGTTAAAATGCGTATGACGCAACGAGATGTTGTTCTGTGTTCCTCAGGTGCTGTATTTATAATTCGGCAGAAACTGAACAAAGTCTCCCTGTCTTGCTGCAATCTGTACACGTTCTTTACTTAAGATAATAAAAATGATGTTATTCATCATGCCGTCAGAAACCCAAGATATTTTTGGACCAAGTCCGTTTCTTCCTTCAAGTCCAGGTCTAAATGATCGTCATCCTTCCCAAGTCCGCCCGTTTCGCTTTTCATGCGTTTGACGGCCTCAGACTTGGCCTTCTTCACATCTTTTTTGAACTCGGCCTTTGTCTTTGAATCGGAGCTGCCTGCTTGATTCCTTTGGTCCTCTAGGGAGGTCAAAAGCGCGGCTTCAATCATATCGGGATTGTCTTGCACAGCGGCAATAGCCTCTTCAATGGAGTTATTAGTTTGCCGGAGAGCTTCCACTGCAAAATCCTCACCGATGCCCATGTTCACCATGGTCTGGACAAATCCAATGTTAACAAACCGCCCATCTTGGGTTTTTCCGAACTTTTGTCGCTTTCGCTTCCGCTCCACCTCCTCTTCTTTGACACGCCTTCGCTCTTCTCTCTGATTTTGAGCCAAGGTCACAGCCTCAGCCAGGTTTCCTTTGGTGGCCCTTAAGGCCAACCTGGCCTCTTTCTCCGAGTAGCCCAAGGCCACAACCTCACTTAAAGCGTCCTCAGACACATCAAGTTCGGCCAACTCGGATTTAGCCAAAGCCAACAGAGCCCCGGCTCGACTTTTGTGGCCTTGATGAAAGGCGGCAATCCCTTGGAGTAGGTGCATTCGCACGTAGATAGCCTTCTCGGTATCAGCTTGACCTTTCACTTGGACCACTCGTTCCATGTCTTGACCATAGCTCTTGCGCAATAGGTTCTCACATTCCGAGAGCCGATCTTCGGCATTGGGCAACTGAGACACATTCCCCAGCTTCAGGTAACACCATGCAATGTCCAGATTCAGCAGAGCTAAGGCCATTGGAGTGCAAAGAAGAGTTATTATTGCATGGTTTTCATTGCTTGATGATTACTTGGCAAACCAACCATAATTATCCACTCGATGTAGAATGTCGGATCGACATTGGGAGTATTCGCTCCTGGCTTCTAACAAAAGGATCAAGGCCAAATCGTAGTTCTTCTGCTTCAAAGCGAATCGACCTTTTTCGTGAAGACTCATGGCAATGATCAAGGCCTTTCGTTCAATATCCGGTAGGTTCAAAGATTCGCCAGTTTGATCTAGAGAGAGAGAGAGAGAGAGTGAGAGAACAACCATTCAAATATCAAATGATACCTTTTTGCTTGTTTATCATAATCCCAAATCATTTATTTACTGGCAATGGAGAGACCGGGTCCGGATCCATCGTCACATCCAAGTAATTTGGCATCTTGAATGGTTTCGTTCAAGATCTTTCTTTGCTCATCCAAAACTTGCAGGGACTTGTCGTTTTTGTTGAGACTGACAATCATGAGGACCATTCCGGGTTTCAAGCCTTGCTCCAAGACGCCCAAGTCGTTGTTGATGACTTTGCCGTTGGCAACCAGTTTGAGGGCATCCGGAGAACATTTCACAATAGTTGCCACGGATTCGGCCAAATCGCATCCGCGGGCCTCTCGGTTCACTTCAACAAGGTTCGAGACGGATTCTTTGACGAGATTTCGAGGGATCTTCAAGCGGAGCTGAATCTGTCCGGATTTGTTGAGAGTGTCACGGGCGGCCAGTTTTTCTAAGGCGTTACTTTGGAGGTATCTATGATCAAAGGTGGGTGTCAAAGATTTTGTCATTAGACCTCAGTTTTTAGTTCTTGAAAATGCATCAGTAGAGTAATATTTTGCATTTTTTAATCTTCATTTAGACGAAAATATCCTTGATTTCTATTGGTGGCAATATAGGTTATACTATTCCGTGGAATGTAAAAAAAGAAGTTGGGACGAATTCCGACCTTGGGGTTGTCAACATTCGGATTATCCGGATATGCCCTTTTTCTTTGTCTAAGACTAATATTTTATGGACAACTATATCACTCGCTTATACTTTTGCCCCTTGGTTATTACCATGGGTGGGAAAAATAGTTGATGATTTTAGTTAGAACAGTTTACTTTTAGGCTACGAAAATCAGCCACGTTAAGTTACACAAAAAAGGTGAAAAAAGCTAGTAATTCAAGTGATTTTCGATTTAAATTACGGAATTATTCTTGCTCCATTGGCTGAGAAATATCATCGTGCTTTTCAGTCAACGAAAAATTTAATTTCAAAGTAGACTCAAACACACAACGTCTAAGTTCAGGTTCAAATTTTGTAGTATTCTGAAATCTTTGTCGAGGAAAAATTGAATAAATATTATTTGAGATCATTATCTTCATTCCGTGAAAATCTAAGACACTCTTGTACAACAACTTATGGTAAGATTCGTCAAAAACCGAAAGACATTGCTTTGGGTTATTTATTAACGCCAACTAACACATGCATCCATACATGAATGAAGTCTAAAAGCTACAATTTTGAATAAAGCTCTCCTTAATGTTTTCTAAGCTTGACGAAGATCTTTCAATTACCCCAAAAACCTCGGTTGTAAGATATGTTATGGTTAAAAATCGTGACAAAATTCTTTTTGTCCACCGAACGGCCAAAAAAGTTTGAACTTTGAATTCAACCTTACAAAATATCTGTCCGACCCTCTGTTATTAGATTTATTAGTTTAATTGTATTAATAAGGTCATTGCCAGGTTGACTCACTTGATGCCCTCCATCAGAGTCATATCATCGATGCCCAGAACAGGTGACAGACTGCAAGCGAGTTCTAGCAATTTGTCGCCTTGAGGAATGCCCTCCTTACAATACGGCTCTACCCACAATCTGAAAAAAAAATAGGATAGAAACAAAAACTACAGGACGATCTAAAAAGTGCACACACATGCTTCCACATACTTGATCCCGTTTTGATTCAAGGAGTTTCTGATCTGGTTGAAGACTCCTTCTCGAACCAATTCTTCATCCTCCACAACTGGAACGGCGTCATTTGCGTTAGCCTCGTCATTCCCAAAGGAGTCTTGAGAGTCCATATCAGAGTTGGACGTATTTTCCACTGAAATTGCAAAGATTGGCACTTCAAAAATAACTTTCAAGGAAGCTTAGTAGGGCCTAGCCGTGTTTATTACAACGAAGTTGTGAAATCGAAAACAAATTTATCTTCGCCCAACTTTCGCAAGATCCGGGCAATATTCCGGCAGTCATCAATCCCACTATGAGGTCGGCCCTCAAATTCCAAGCCAAACTCAGTGAGCATGGCCGTGAGATGTCGGGGAAAGGATCGATGACTCTTATGAAAGCTCTTTTTAATATTAATCCAGCGATGTAAGTAATCCGGTACTTGAAGCTGACACAATTCACACTGAGCGGGAAGCATCGTCCGGAGGTCCCAATCTCCACATGACACGAAACAAAACCGAGATTCTAGAAGCGCCTCTTCTCGAATCCAGTCTTGAAAGGCTTGGAACACCTCTGGAAAGGTTGACTCGTTTTGGACCGTCTCTTGGAGAATGCCCGTGAGTTCAGAGCAAAACACACTTAAGGTAGGATGGTGAACGGGTTTCACGTAACGATGAAACTCGGCCACAACGTCAAAGTTCCGAGCATTCACTTTGAGACACGGAAATTCAATGATTTCTTGAGGTTTGATGGGCTGCTTGTGAAGACAGGTGGCCTCGAAGTCAATGATCAGGAAGTAGTCGAACTTTTGAGGTTGGAACGGGCCGTGACTGGATGACTGAAGTAAGCCTGATTGTCGTTCCATCATCCAACTAGCTTTGAGCACTTGCCTACCACTGGAAAAGCCACGACGTAACATTCCTTGAAGGCAAAAAAAATCCAGCAGTCATAAACAAGAGACGAACAGGATTTGAAGATTTTCCTCAGGGCATTTTATTCATCTTGTCAGAGCAGCGATTGCACCACAGTTTGAGAATAACGCCGACATCTGACGTCACTAGGCATGGCTTACTAGCAAAGTCGAGGTGAATATTAGAACTTGATTTTGAAGCTTCTGCTGGCACCATTTCACATTGCACAAGTTTGTACTATCTTGCAAAATTGCAAAATCAATCAAATTGTCTTCATGCTCATCTGGAGCTTGACTTATACCTTCAATAGTAGTTTTCATGACCACAGTCCTGCACTTTGAGCGAATACACACACACCTTCACGGATAAATACCCACTTTTTATTCGCGGGGTCGGTCAAAAGAGAACCGAATGAAATCCACCTGGATGTCCACCGATGGTTTCTTATGGTGCTTGTAGGTCGCCGGAAGATCATAGCGCAACTCAGCCAAGACCTCGGCCTTCACTCCCCAATCACGGGCTTTCTTTAAGATATGCTCACGAGTCGCGGTTTTATGCAACGAATACACCGCAGTTTTGGCCATGGCCAGGCCTTGTTGCACGAACGTCATATCAATGCCCTTGTTATGCTTGGTGCCAAATGGCGGGTTCATGATAACCGTGTCAAAGGCCTTGGCATAAACGTGTTGGCCTTCATCGGATGCCAAGGCCATGGCGGTCACATCACACTCTATGAGTTCAAAATCGGAGGCATCCATGTCAAATTCGGCCATGTTGGTCATATAGATCTGACCCGCCTCCGGATCGATTTCGAAGCCTTTGACGTGATGAGCACCCAACATCAAGGCCCCGATGGATAGCACGCCACAACCACAGCCCAAATCGGCCACTTGACGGTCTTCCAGGTCGTGGAAAGAGGTTTGCATGGTGTGCAACATACACGCGGCGATATTGGCACTGGTGGGATATTGTTCGAGCAAAACTTTGGGCGTGTCAAACGCCTCCACGCCCTGCAAATGGGACTGGAGTTGATTGAGCTTGAGTCGGCAAGTCATGTTGAATGCCAGAGGTCTCAATCCAACTGGATCTAGTCTTATTTGGGCTGAAGCCGCGGAACCACAGGTAGAATGGAGTTTCCGAAGGCGGAATCTTGAGGAATAAAGTAACCAAATGAGCTCTTGTTGGCCAATTCCATGGCCGCTTTCTGCGCTTGCGTCAAGATGGAGGGCACATCGCCTTGTTCCATGGCCTTGGACAGGGTGCCACTGGCGGGTCCACCACTATTGGGCGTGTGATTGGGGGCCGGACTGGCGTTGGCGGCCGAGGGACCGAGATTGCCTTTGGCTAATTGCTTCTTCTGCCGTTCGAGTTCCTCCAAGATTTTGCGCTGTTGGTCAATCTTACCGGAAGACGGATTGCTGAAAGCCAAAGAGCCCCCCGTGGCCGCAGCCGCCGTTCCCGCACTTACGGCAGGGCCGGAAGCACCCCCGCTGGTCGAATTCGGGGTGTGGTGAGACGGATTAGCGGCCATCGCCCCAGGACTGGTCCCGTCAAGCCCGATCCATGGAATGATGCGAGGCTAAACAAAGGCCTGACAATGCGTGGATCATGGATCGTGGATCGTGGTGGGGAATTCCCCCGAGAGGAAATGTCACAATGGAAGCCGGCCGGTTCAATCTGGAACACACGATGAAATGATGGGAGAGGGTGTGGAACTCAGAGAGAAGGCAGGGGCCAATGCGATCTGGATGAGATCTTGGGCGGGATGAGGATGTCAGTTCGTTCAACTAGAACAGCTAGAAGCCGCCGACAAGGCCGACAAGCAGAACACGGCTTTGTTTTGTCTGAACTCTATTTCTTCCTTTGTGAAGACCCCAGGTTCCGTGATTTGAGTCTGGTCACTTTGGCATAGATCAAAGTAACTAAAGCAATGATTCCCCTGCAGCCTGCCGAGGACCTTGTCAGGCTTGAAAGCCAATGTCCTAAAGTTTTAATCAAATGAGCAAAAACACAGGGAAAGGGTCTATTGGAGCACATAAGTAGCGTGAGCACGCCAAATGTGGAAGCGCTGATCTAAGTGCTGACCCGGAAATTGGTCAAATTTCAAGGGTTTAGCTTAAAAGTCAAACTAGAGAAAAAGGCCAGCAGTTTTGAAGACACTTTGGCATGATTGTGCTGCAAATTTAAGCTTCTTTCCTTTTAGAAATAGTTTCCTCAAAACATTTTGACTAGTTGGGTTATGACGGAACTAAATAAACTTTATTCATGATCCATGAAACCTCGAACTCATCAGGCTGATGAAAAAATATTTGATGTTTTCGTCTCTTCGATGTCAGATCTGAGCGTGACGGGACTTCTACAGGAGAATTGGTTTGAAAAACTTTGAATTTCCATCGGATCCAAAACAAAATGAAAACGCCTTGGATATTGTAACATGTATGGTGAAATCATACTGCTCTGCCTGAATGGAAAAGTGCGACTTTATGACGATGATATAGTTGCCTTCTGTTGCGAAGAATTGAATGAATCATCTTTTTCAAATTTGAAAGAATAGAAAATAGCGTCTAATGTCAATTACATTTCAACACAGGCAAGTCTCGTTTGACCATCACTCAACGTTATTCCAATGGTTACATCGATAAACTGGTCACCCTTTAAGCACGTGTTTTTGTGCTACGAAAGTCGTTGTTTGTTAACATTCTGCGCTTGTTTGCCCCTAATCCAACACTTTGGATATCCCTTGCTGTCTTAGCCTCAATATATTGCCTTTTTCACAAATTTTGCGATGTTTGCCCTTGTCACCACATTGCTGTTGTGCCAAAATTCTGTTGGACACAGTTAGAGTCATGAGTGTCCAAAAAACATCCTTTATTCTTGAGAGTTTGACTTAATTATTTTTTGGGCGTTGCTTATTTAATGTTTCAAATCCTGGGTTCTCTATCAGTTGGCTTTTTTTGGTTATTCAGGGAATTTAAAATGTTTTCAGGGTTGTTGTCTTTTTTGTTTACCATATACAATGCCATTGGCAACCAATTCTTTAATATCTTTTAAGTTTTAATCAGTAAAAAAGAGTGAATAAATGTTTTTCATAAAGTTTCATTTTCGATTGAATTTTCGGCAATGATACACTTTGGGGGACATAAGGGAAGGGAGGGAGCGTCAGAAGCAGTAGTAGATTCTGGGCATGTTGCTCCAAAAGCCCCTTCAAGAGTACCAGTGGGCTTGTTTGGAGGGAGCTAAGCATAGATGGGTCAAGACATGGAAAAATTAACGAGACACAACTACTGATTTTAGTATCCAGTGAAGGTCAGGTCATGGAGTGAAAGTAATGGCCTCCAAAAAGAAAACTCTGATCAATATATGTGAGCTGACTGAACTCTGAAAGGTTCATGTGAAAGGTCCCCATTAAAAAGCCAGACGTCACTGGTTTGTATGTTGCCTCTGGCAAGCTACCAAACTATCACAAAATGAGAAGACAATTTGCAATTTAATTGCATTAGAAAATGATTTGTTTGAAACCATGCCTTCTGTAGGGTCACAACCAATGTATTGGCATTCGCAAAGTGTCTGGTCCTCAAATTCTGAGTACGATCTCCAGTCTTAGATTAGGAAGTTACAACTGACGTAAATAAGTTCTTTTGAACATTGCCGAATTGCCAATTTTCCTAATCTATTAAGTCAGTTTTCGAGATGGTGTGCCCATCACTGCCGTTGCCGCTCGTTGTCAACGGTCCCTCAATGGTTTTTGATTGCGCACACTTGCGCCCCCCTCACCACCTTCCCTCGTCTACCTACCTTACTGCTGCTTCTGTGTGTCCCCTAAAGTGTAGTTTAACCGAATTTTCGATCGATTGCACGATTTCAAGTTATGTATATATTTCTTTTAAATAAAGATTTATTTATTCCTAAGAATAAATGAAATGGTGGTACAAAGACCAGTTGGCCAGAATAACGGATCTCAACTAAATTTCTACATCCCGAAATAGAAAAAATTCAATTATTTTAATAAAATATTAGTAAACTGCGTTGGTGTCAGTCAGCTATGTTTTGGAAACAGAAAAGTTAGCTCTCTAAAAAAAGAAATGCAAATCCCTGCTAATGACATAATATAGTGTTATGTTACAATGCAAGAAAATGCAGATAAAGATAGAGATAATATATCTGGCCAGGAACGATCAACTTAAGCATGATTCTACCACCTATTGCACTGGGTTCAAAATCGGAGAATATCCTTAATAATACAATTAATGCATTGGTTGATCAGACATTTCATGAAAAGCAAAAATCATGATTGTGATTGAAATTGTGATTTTATTTGTAGGAACAATCAAAAACTTTGCCATCAAATTTACGTCCTAGACCGCCTAATCAGATTCGGAAGAAAAAACCCTACGCACGTTCACTACTATGTAGCAGTATGATTCCGGTCCATTTCAAGATCAGATGAATGCCTTCCTACAAAATATCCAATAATTGGCGATGAATTGATGGAAGAAGGAACAACTATATATTCGTCGGTTCTTATCAAAAAAGCACAACAGATTAAGCTCAGAATCGGCCAGCTCTTTTTCGGCCGGTGAATTTCGAGTCCGGTCGGGTTTCCAATCCCTTCCTTCGTCGTCTCTCTTTGCGCTCCTGTATCCATTCTTTGCCGCTCTTCAAGCTCTTTCCGCGCGATTTCCGGATTCTATCACGGGTGGCCTCATTTTGCACGGTCGTCGAGGAGGCAGAGTCCACACCCAAAGCCTTTGGCATCCTCGAATGGGCTGAAGAGGTCATGAGCACGAGGAAATATTTTTTGGCCTTCGTACTGTTGGGATAGTCCACCACCAAGCCCCCGGTGAAACCGGCCTTCATGGACTGGGACGTGATCATCTCGATCTGATGGGCATTCTCGGGGTAGAACTGAAAGACGGCTCGACCACCTTTGGACTGTAACAAGACTTGGATTCAAAATGCAATCTGTAACTCCATGCAGGTCAACCCTTGCCACAAAAGACCTTACCAAACTCGCGAACAAGGACGAGAAGAACTTGTACAAGCGCTTATGCGGTTTGTGATAGGATTTGTCGGCATTGCACAACCATTGCAAAGCACTGATACTAATGGCCCCATCAAAGGATCCAGGGCGAAACGGGAGACCGTCGCCCAGATCACCATGCACCAGATCGCCTTCCACTTCGCGCTCTTTCGCCACATCTGGAACAGGTACCGCTGGATATTAGTTGGCCCAAGGGTGATCGGGTGAACACTGTCTTTTATTTCTTTTTACCCAACATGGACTTTGAGATGTCCACGCCAACCCAGAAATGTCCATTCTCTTCCAAGCATTCGCCGGAGAGTCCAGAGCCGCATCCTAGATCCAACACGAAACAGGGCTCGTCATCGGGTAATGCAAGGAGCTCAATCGCTCGCTCTGCCATTCCATTTTGGATTTCGATCATACGTGTGCTGAAAGGATAGTGATACTTCTCTAAATTCGGTTTTAGGATTTTCAGGGCTGGTAGATTCAGACTAAGAACTTGAACTGCTCTCCCCCTCTGACCTTGAAGAGGGTCTAGTTCTCGGTGACATAAAAGGACCAGCGTCTTAATCGTCTGAAGTGGGATAATCTTGCCAATGTTTAAGCTTTATTTGACAAGATGGTTTAATTTGCTAGCTTATTCATATTTCTATTGCGAAATTACTCCCCCACTTTGAGATGGAAGATTATGTGATATTGATAAGTAGTCACCAGCAATAAGGCTATTACCATTATCAGTTTTATAATACTACGACTGAAGTTCCCGCAATGAAGATGATGATAATCGGCTTTCAAGGTTAATGCCTGCCAAGCATGGGCCTCGTGGGCAGGCAAGATGCATTTCTGTATTTCATTTCTAGCACGGATTCATCTTGATGTCATTATTATGCGAGTAATGAAGCACCGTTATCAAAAAGGGTGTAGACCAAAGTCTTCTGGTCTGAAATTATCGAGGGAGCCCAAGACTTGCGTGGCGCTCTTGGTCATTTCCGCCGTGACCTCGTTCCATTCGGGGACTAACACGCACTGCATACCCGCCGCTTGCGCCGCATCAGCCCCATTGGGCGAATCCTCGAACACCAAGCAACTGCTGTAATCGTCGGGTTTATTCTCTTCAAACCGATCGGCGCACAGCAAGAAGATGTCCGGCGCGGGTTTGCCCTCATCCAAGTCCGGATCCGTTCCGTTGACCACGTGATGAAATCGACTGAACAGGTCGCCATGGTTTTGGACCTTTTTCTTGAAATTTCCCCCACTCGAACTCGTGGCCACGGCCATGGGTATCTTGTGTTTCTCCAGATGGGAGACCAATTCCCACACGCCGGACTTGACTTGGCATTGCGGCAACTTGTCTCGTAAAAGCTTGATGTATTTCGATATGAACGCCTCCTCGGTGTAGGGCAAGTTATAGAATTCTAACATCTTCGGGACCAAATCTTTCTGTCGCATTCCTATCGATTCCATCTTGAACGTTTCGTCCGAGGCTTGACCGTGCTCGCCCAAAATCTGCGCCGTCACCTCATTATAGTACACATTGGTATCCAGCAACAAGCCGTCCATGTCAAAAATCACGTGCGTTACGGGCTTATAATCGAAGGAAGGTAAGCCGAACATTTCGGGCTGGAACAGGTGCGCATTGTCCAGCACCAACGACGCCTCGGCGGGTGCTATACCGTCCTTGAACTCCGCATCAGGAATCATGACACATGGCATGCCCGCCTGAACCGCAGCTCGAACCCCCACGGGACTGTCCTCGATAACCAGACACTGGTCTTGGGTCGGAACCCGCGGCTCAAAGCGAGACAAGCACAGACTAAACAGGTCCGTCCCTTGGGCCTCATCGCTCGTGACCACGTGGGAGAACATTTCAAACATGCGTGAATGATCGCGAGTCTTGAGCGCCAAACTCTGGGCATCGCGACAAGACACGGCAGCCACGGGCACGCCGCACTTGAACAAATGATGGACGAGCTTCAGCGCTCCGGGAAGCCACGGGACCGAGGGCCAATTCTCAGAGAGCCGTGACTCTTCGCGTGCCAGCCAATCGAGCGGACTCAATGGCAAATCAAAGGCTTGGATGAAGACTTCTGCGGCGGCCACGGCACTCAATCCCATGGTTTGGGCTCGTAGATCGAGGCTGTGCGTGTGCTTGAACTCGGTGAGGATCTCGGAGGCTGCCTGAGCATACATGCTCTCCGTGTCTAAGAGCAGACCATCCACATCGACAATGACATGGCTCACGGGCTTGAAGGCCCGTGCCCGGGGAGAGGAAGCCGCCATTGTGCCCAATGCTCCTAAATGAGGCAAGACCCGCAAGAATCCCAGGATGAAGTCAAGGAGAGAACGAACGGGTGTGTTCAAGGATGAGAATGAGGAGGAAGATAGATCTAGAGGTAGAGGATATTCGACAAGGTCCAGGAGTCATCCAAGTTCGTCGTGCATGCGTTCAGGGACTGTTTCAAACCGAAACACATGACGGATGGATGGATGGGTGGATAGATGGATGGAACAGCTGTTGGAAATGACCTCGAGGTTCCGAGATCACTTGAGTTCAATGACTGGCTCACACAGACTGAAGACAGGAGGACACATCCTCGATCGAACGAATTGTGGACGAACTATGGACCCGGTGCAGTGCTTCCAGAGGGGTGAAGGAATAAAGCGCCAAAAAATGGGCGCAAAGCGCAAGATTGGCAAAAAAAAATGGCGACTAGTTCGACGCGATCCTCAGGCTTTCAATGGCTGTCAGTACAAGATGTTTTACTTAAGAATTCCAGGGTTCAGAAATATTGATTCTGTTTCGCACTTTAGAAGATGTTGGTTTTACCTTCAAAGTGTGCTTTTTTAGGTTCCTGGTAATCACTCACATGACTTTAACTGATTTCACATCAATCATTACTTTTATTGACACTAGTTAGATATCATTGACTGAGCATTTTTACCACTCGTCCAACACTCAGGAAACTCAGGAGAGCTAGAAATTCCAATCATAAAATAATGGCAAAAAGCAATTCCTCATGCAAAAGGGGACATACATGGGAGCTTACTGAGCCTTGCTCTTTTCTATGATTTGGATGTTTATGACATGAATTTGAATCTGCATGCACAAGGAAAAGTTGGTTGACAAAATCTCATGCTGACCTCCACAGCACTTCCAAAGATTCTTTTTTTTCTACTCCATTGGCTGAGACCCTTAGGTTTAGGTTTCCATTAACATGTACCTCACTCAGCCCAAATTCTGGCCATGAAAGTCCTGCTTTGTAGGTAGGAAATAGTAATGTGTAAAGTGGAGGTTTGGAAAAGTATTTACTTCAAGTGAAGGACAAGGATTGATCTCTTTTGGAACCAGAACTCTAATTTGATTCAGCTGAGCTTTTTACTCTTATTGGATTTGTATTTAGGTTTCGATTCCTCCGGAGCTTTTTTGGGCATTTATTTCTACTCATTTCCAAAATTTATAATCCCTCTTTATGTCCTGTGTAAAAACTGCTTCCAAGTACGTGACAGACATTTCGTGCAAAAAGACTGATAACTAATTGAGTTCTTTTTCACCTTTCTCAGCACTGATTACAATAAAACACGTATTTTTGGGTGCGTTTGTTGAAAGCTCAATAACTGAAAAAAATCAGTTACACTTTTTCGAGCCAATTTAGGGCAAAGATTCGAGGTGAAAGCGCAAGATTTGAAGACACTGACCGGGTGGTCTATTTTTAGGTGCGTGGATTCTCAAAGTGCACGTACTAATTCGAGACTAAGAGCGTGATAGTGAGTGTTCAACGATCACAAGTATGACATTTTCGAACATCCTCATCTCGACCAACAGGAAACTGTCGGGCATGACACGATATATAGTTATACATATCTTAGATCTGACTTGGTAACCAGCGAGGCAGCGAGTCCTAAGTACATATCACATAGCCTTGACCAGATAAAGCCAAAAGCATGCATATCAATATCGTGAAGACATCTGTACTGTGATATTACATACCAATCAACTGTATTATCATTCTGACCATTTTACTCGATAAAGACCAGACAGACTGACAAAGAGTGGCAATTAGATTTTCATTAATCTTATCAGTCATCGCCGGATCTTTTTGACTCTTGAAATTTAGATAAAAGCAAGACATGGGCCGTAAGAATCACCAGCAATCTTGATTTAGTTCAATGAAAGGCTGCAAATCGAAATCATTCATGTTTCCAATCTATGCGTTAGTTCTGGAAGGATCTTACCTTCATACTGGAGGCACCTCCTCCTTTTCTATATTACGAACCAATTTATTATTCACTTAAGGTAACTTGATGAGTCCAAGAAAACTCGGGTCATGTTCAATGACAAATAAATATATCTTGAATAATTACAAAGCACTCCACAGAGAGCCATTAGATGGAGTTGCAATTGAAACATGCACTTTTCGGTAAACATCAAGCGAACTTGTGTGAAGTATGCCATAATGGCCAAATCGGGGCCAGGAAGGATAATATTCGTGCCCACTTTCGGGTGGTTCTTAGACGTTCTCTTCAGATGGTTTCATGCCATAAATTTGATCCTAAACTTTCCGCGGAACTTGACGCGATACTCATTTTCGTGAAGAACATTTGACGCCGATTTCATTTGACTCAAGAACCTGGTTTCCATCACAAACCAATTTTCAACTTGATGTGACTTAAACACGCGTATTCCCACATCAACATATTTTCTTCACCTTGACATTTCGATGGCGATATCTGGCATATATATTCTAATTGTAATCAAACCTGTCGATTCTGGCCAAATTCAAGCATTGCCAAAGATCCGGCTCTTTCAAAAGCATTGGCCGGTTCTTCAAGTTTCTCCTGCTCAAGGCCTAAAGAGTGGTGATTGACCAAGCCATGAACCACTAGAATATGGACGGGGAGGCTAGGCTATAAGATTAACATTTGGAAAGTGAGTGAACGCATTACATTTGTCTGCCAATGAGACGAACACCAAGTACCTGCAATTGGAAGATTCAGTTTTCAGCCTGATCGAATCACCCGATCAAATTTGATGCCCTCTCAAAACGCATCACATGACACCATATGTACAGTGTCTTCTTGTAATCAATTACAGGAAGAGGGTTATAGCTCATTTATTCTGAGCTTGTAGAGTTACCTAGTGTCTTTCGAGGCGACTTGGTTTTGTTCAGCCATTCGATTGAGATGAAAGTTGAAATTTATAGCTTTGGCAACCTGGCGTCGGGCTCATTGAAAGAAGAGCGCAATAAGATGCCGCTAGTCGGAAATGCCATTGCTTGACCCTAGCCGCCTCGCCGATATTCCAGTGGTTCATGATCAGACCTACCCTGACATTGCAGATCCTCGACATAATGGGGCTCAAATTAGTTCGACGAACAATTTCAACACTTCAATTCAACCCCAAGATGTCCGGGCTCGTCCAAATTACGCCCCTCCCTTGCGTACCGCGGTAGGGCTAGGCTTGACAGACTTACTTTTGCGTATATTTCCGGGCCTCAGTTTCATTGTAGAACTATCAACAGAAGAAGAAGAAAGTTTCTCGCACATGAGTTCATCAAAAATGGATGGATGGATGGATGGGCAGGATTGAGGATGACAGATCGAATGAGCATTCGAGTCAAGACATGAACTTACCACATCCGGTGGAGCCTGATGTTCAGGGCGACGAATGGAGGACATGGTTCCTAATTAATCCCACACAGGTTTCCTAGACCACGATTGTAATATTGATCAAAATAATGGGAATAGTAAGGCCTGTGTCTTTCAATGATGCAAATACATTGCGCACGTGTTGTTTTGAAACCAATCCCGGAGCAGGGCTTCCATCAAACTGGGGAGAAAAAGCGTGAAAACGCACGATTTAAGGCAACACGATTAATTAGAAAAAAAACACTGTTTCCAGTTGAAGTTTACATTTAAGTGGGTGTGACAGTATACTGTGTCGAATAGTTTGAGCCAATCTCAGGTCCAAAACTGTCAAATTTGCGAGGGGTAGGTCAGCTCTTCTCTTTTCAAACATGAATTTCATATTGATTTTTCATGAGAGCTTCCAAACTATTAATCTCCCCATATTTTGATCTGGCATAATGTCACAATTTATGTACTCTTTCCGCTCAATAAAAAGACGCTCAGAAAGTTCCTCTATTAACAAAGGGCTTAAAGCGCAACTTTACGCGTAGGCGCAAGATATGGTGGCTCTGGCCAGGAGCTCAGGATGACGGAAATGAACAGGGCATCGGTCTTCATCAGAAAACTGATTAAGATATCTAGGTGTATATAAATCTAAAAAGCTATGAAACATAGCCTTATGTACCAAAATGGACAAAATGTTGCATTGAAGCTCGCATCTTGCATTTATACTTGAATGTTACATCTGGGTTTATAGAATATTGAAATTAAATGATAGGATATCATTACCAATTAGATGGAGGTAGATTGATTTTATAACAAATATAGGTGTCATGCCTTACGTATGAAAGACATTTTGACTACACATTTTGTTTTAAGGAACGGCCCCTCTTGCACAGCTGATCGAATGGTCACCTGCTAACTAGGCTTTGAAGTCATAGTGAAGTGTTATGGGCGGATTGCGTCACACGCGTCAGGCATCTAATCACTGATCTAAATGAGAGGTCAGATTGAAAAAAAAAACCACCGTTGGTGCATAGAAAACCTTGGTTTAAACAAGTGGTTCCAAACTTTTTTCCCAAAAAAAACAAATCATTACGTTTAGAACCTTCCGATGATCTCTCATCATAAAAAGCCTTCAGAAAAATTAAAACGGTTACAAAATGCTCATAAATGAATGTCGAAGGAGAGGTGATGTGTAATGTGTTAGTAATGGGAAATCTCCAGTTTTTAAGTGGTCTTACTTTTTTTGATGGGTTGTATGACATTAAATAAAAAGGTTATTGTGGGACACAAATAAGAGGGCAGTGTAATTTATCAGCATAATTTGTTTCGAATTGATATCTCTTAGATCCAGATCGATCTCTTAAAAAAGATCGGTCCAAACCAGGGGGGGAGGGGGTTAAGACACGGCTTTCCGGTTGAATTTCGCGTGCTGGTTCGTGATGTCAGTCCGCGTATGATGTCCCGGAGACGCATAGCCTTAATTCTAATAATAGTGGTCTGAAAATTTACTAATCATGAAGATTAGATAATCAAATTGCCATGAGATCGCCAAAAAGATTACAAATTTAATGCTTTTCATAGTCAATTTGACTGTGAATTGAAAATATAACTTTATTTTATGTTCCTTGAAATATGCCGTTTTGAGGGCATGCACCGCCTCAAACAGGAAATCCGTATTCTCAGCCATGACATGATTGCTCATTTTAGCCTTGGCCGTACAGCAGAATGCCGTTTTGAGGGCATGCACCGCCTCAAACAGGAAATCCGTATTCTCAGCCATGACATGATTGCTCATTTTAGGCAAAGTAATCTTTATCATGTAATAAAGTCCAGAAACCAATCAAGAAAGTCGCCTTGGTCAAAAATCTGAGAATACTTGTTGCAAAGGTCATTGAGGGACTGGAAAGGCATGAGTCAGTTGATGTTGTCTATCTTGATTTTGCCAAGGCCTTTGATAAAGTAGATCATGGCCTTTTGTTGAATCAACTTCATGACATTGGGATCCAAGGCAAGGTTGTCAATTGGATAAGAAGCCTCATTCATGATAGGAAGCAAATTGTTAAGGTTGAGGGATCTCGTAATGACATACATGATGTCAAGTCAGGTGTTCCCCAGGGCTCCATCTTAGGGCCCCTCCTTTTTATAATATTCGTTGCCCCGCTTCAAAAGCTTAGTATTACCGCCAGTCTCTCTTCTTATGCTGACGATACAAAGTTAGTTTCTAGCAGGAATGGCCAAGATTCCACTAGCCTTGCAAAGGACCTAGAAATAATCTATTCTTGGGTTACGAAGAGTAGTATGGCCCTGAACGGAATGAAATTCCACTCAATGACCTTTGGGTCAACTCCTTTGAATACTCCACTCGTAGATAATGGAGGTAAAGATACTGAGCAGGTCTCATCTACGAAATATTTAGGTGTAGTACTCCAAAAAAATGGAGAGTTCGATGAGCATATCCAGTTGAAGGTGGGTAAAGCTTTTCAAATGTGTGGTTGGATTTTTCTCACATTTAAGTCCAGAGACAGCATCACGATGCTAACTCTGTACAAGTCGATTGTTCAACCACATCTTGAATATGCTTCACCCATTTCGGCTCCAATTAGTTCAGCAGGTTTGCAAAAGCTGGAGCAGGTCCAAAGATGTTTTTCTAGGAACATTGAAGATATGAGAGAGCTCTCGTATTGGGAGAGGTTAGAAAGGTTGGGATTGTACAGTATTCAGAGAAGGTACGAAAGGTACCTGATACTGTACGTCTTCAAAAGCATCCATGAGCTTTGTCCCAACCCAGGATTTAGGGTCAATTCTAGTGACCGTAGATGCTTAATGTGCGTATTGAGAGCACCTTCAAGTCCTCGAGAATCCAGGCTAGTTCGAACAATGAAGTCCAACTCTCTTCTTTCTCGGGCTCCTTCATTGTTTAACTTGCTGCCCTCTAATATTCGTAGGGAATACGTAGGCCTTGTTGATCTGGTTGCATCTTTCAAGTCAGACTTGGACAAATTTTTAGATAGCATTCCTGATCAACCATACATTCAAGGACTAGCTCGGTCTGCCAACTCAAATTCGTTGGTAGACCAAATATCATATAAAGATTGAAAGGTAATAAATAGACGCAATATGACTTTTCATTTAATACTGCTGGGTATTACATTCCTTCTAACGGTTAGAAAAGCCCGTGAAAAACTAAACAAAAAAAATTGATGGTAAGTTCAAGGAACATATCCAAATTGAAGTGAGTAAGGCCTTTCAGACATGCAGATGAATATACCGCCCTTTCAAATCCCGTGATGAAAACTTTATATAAATCAATTACTCAGCTGCACTTGAAGTATGCATCCCCTGTTTGGTCTCCCATGACCGCAACAGGTCTAAGTAAGATTGAAAGAGGGCAGAAGAGTTTCAAAGAAAATATTGCAGGCATGAGCCGTTTAAGTTATTGGGATCGGCTCAAATCCCTGGAACTTTACAGTGCTCAAAGAAGATACAAGCAATAGATGATTATCTACAAGTATAAATGCCTCCTTCACCTTTACAATAGCCCGGGAGTTGTACACACATTGAGCAATAGAAGTGCCATTAGCTGTACCATTCAACATTGCGTGAATATAATGGACAACAAGATTTTTTGTTTTGAACAGAGGCCCTGTCTTGTTTAACCTTATGTCTGTTGCCCGATTTAAATTCTACGATTAAGATGAACCTTTGTTAAGTTTTAAGTATGCTCTTGATTGATTTTTGCAACTGACTAACCTCACATTAAGGGATGTTTCAGAGCAGCAAACTAGAACTCTATATCAGATCAATTTTTGATCAAACATGACTTACTGGGAAATCATCCCCAAGCATTGGTTAGAAACCTGTAAAAAAAATTAGTAATGAAAAAGTTCTGGCACGTTTTCTCTTAGATTTGAATCAGACAAGGATTTGTCTAACAGAGTACAAGTATTTCTTGTTTTGTTAGTCAGATTAAAGTTTATGCTTCTTCAGTTGTCAAGATTATCGATAGAAGAGTTTTGAGCATTCACTGGCAAATTAAAACAACATTAAGGTGAATTTATTGGAAGAGATTTAATGTGTCCTTTCAATCCTTGCAGTTGTGAAGTTTTTCATTTGTAAATGTCTTTGGGTTGTTATGGTTGGCCTTCTAACATTGCTAAACAACATAAGTTTCCTAAAACTTTATAAAAAGTGATTCATTGAAGAGGTATAGGCCTAGTTGTGACATGTGTTTTATCTACTTGTCCTTGTATTTCTCCCCTTTTCTTGGGGCGCGGAGTGACGTCACAGGTGACAGTAATGGGCAGCCACGTTGGTTCAAGTTAGAGGGCTCTATGTAGAGTTACTGGCAATTGCTCTCTGGAGGCTCAAAAAAGGTGCAAATGAGGACAAAAATTAGCTTCTTCGACAACATTGTGTGGCCTCAAAAATCCCCAGAATTTTTTATCACTATAAATTTATCAAGGAATATTGCATATTGCTTACCACCAGCGGCAAAAAAGTGCCATGGCTTGCTTGGGCAATCTTAGGAGAGCGGGACAAGCTTGAACCCTAGTGTTTTGTTTTATTTTAGCACTACCACGACTTGAGTCATTATTAATACAGTTTTAAATCAAAACATTGACACATGGACACACAAATCATTCAAAAAAATATCAATATGATGCCTGCCAATCAAATCTTTGTATTTCCAGCCTGAAGTCTTTAAATCAACATACTTGATTGTCTCTGGCTCATAATATCTTCAGTGGCAAAACTCAGCTCAATTCATTTATCAATTCCGTCTGTTTATCAAGTTTGAAGCACTTGAAGCACAGATTTTTTTGAAGTAAGCAGTTGACTTTTTAGAATGAAATTTGTACCTATGCACCTGTTTAATTCAAAACTGTAACATTTATGGTTCAGGCCATGGTAATGCCAAAAAAGTGGACCTCTTGAAAATATACATACCGATCAATAACCTTTGTGTTGTCTATATTTGAGATGGTGTCTTTGTTTTTCAAATCAATACTCTTCGCTTTTTAAATGTTCTAATTCAAATGCTCTGTTTGTCCATGTCGTTCCCTCTGTTTAGATCAGTGAAAGCGACTGGAAAAGGAGGAAGAGGAGGGGTGCTGGACTTTGTGATCCTACATTGCCAAATCAGCCGACGAAAAAACCAAAATCCCCCCTCCCCTCAAAATGGATCATAGATATCGTCAAATTTTGGCAAATACTTCGTGCAAAGAAATCACCAACAACGCTAAGAAAGTTTTGTTTTATTGCCAATTTTTTGTGCAAATCCAGTTTTGTGACTTTTATTTTTCAGTGCCTGCATTTTGGCTTTGATTTTGGATTCCGATAGCTGCGGTTCATTTGCCTCGGATTTTTCATTTTTCCATGATACACTTTGCTTCAAGAGCTTGTCAAAAGTTGTAAGGACATTCATAGCTTGAGCCTTTTGATCTAAAGCTTTTCTATTAATTCAAGCTTTCAAAGTTTTCAAAGCATTGTTTCAAGATTAACAGGATTTCCCGCTTGGAAAAATGTATGTCAACACCTTAATTTCAACTCAGGTTCCTCATGATTTATCTAGAGCGGTAAAAAATAGTTGATTAAATAGGGCAAAGTAGTGGATAAAAAAGCTGGGAAAATGGCGAAATAGTTGGGAAAATAGTTGATAAAATATGCGGAAACAAGCATTGAGTGGTGTATTTCTAGAGTTCTAACAAACCACAACGGGCCTAAAAAGGTAGCTAATTTAGAAATTGCTTTCCTAAAACTTCCAAAATTGAACAGTCTTCCCTCAATCTTGTCAACCTGAAGAAATTGTTAGGAAATTACTTGGAAGTTATTATTGCTTATGTGAAGCTTTCCAGCAATATCAGGCTCAAGTGGTCTTGGAGAGAAGGCTTCAATACATCAGAAAAGCTGGGCGCGGCATGGCTAAGTACCTTTACAAAGCGTTTTGTCCGACGTACCCGTAACTGCAGTTCCACGCCGGGCAGGTTTGAGCTTTGTTCGGACAACTCCCGGGCCATGGAGTATGTCCTAGCTCACCCTGGTTTAAAACTTTAGAACGTGATCTCGATGTCTGCCATTTTGTTGCGTTTTGTTGTGCTTTGTTTGCTCTTGTAGCATTTTGTTCAAACAAAAGTAGACAAAATGCGAAGTATGGACGAAATAACGAAATATGTGAAAATGGCAAAAAAGCTGGAAAAAGTCAAAACATGTTGAAAAAGCTATTCGCCTTTATCACAGCTACAGCTATAACCAACTAGGTTTGCCTGGCAAAGAGGGTTGCTCTTAGAGGGGAAATGTTCTTTAATTCTCTAGAAATTACTGGATTAAAAAATTCAATGATTGCCTAGAATCTGTAAGTATGCATATGTGAACCTAACTAAATTCTGCGTAAGTTCCCTTGACAAGCTGTCAGTTTGGAAAACTGAAAGGCAGGTATTTTTATATCTTTAAAAATTGCCAGTATAGTAGAACTTGGCAACATGAGTCGTCAAATAGCAACCCTTGAGAGAGTATCTTTTGCCGAGAAAGGAAGGCAATACCTAGACCTTGATACAAGTAGCGCCATCTTGGCGATTATATTTTTTTGAGTTGCTCTAACAAATGTAATCTGATTGATTGTACTTGATGGTACAAGAATATCAGAAAAGGAAGATTTTTCTTTAGGAACAACCACAAAAAAATCATGTTTTTCTTTTTCAAAACTTCTAGCAATGTAATGGAAATATGTAATCTGCTGATTGTCTTAATGTTTCCACAACAAACAGACCCACAAATTCAGTTTTTCCCCAAATGGTGTTAAGGACAAAAGTACAACCACAAGAGGGTGAGAGCTTGTGGTATAGAAATATCTGCTAGGGAAATTTTATTATATTTGAATCAATTTGTCAACCTTGTCAATTGAAATGAAATAGAAAATAAGCACACAAGAAAAAGAATAAAACAATTACGGGTTTTGATGTCTAAATCAGGTTCAATAATGCCAGAAATTGTCTGGATGCAAAAGAATGAGCTTTCCAGTCTCCATTGGAATCAACTTGACCCCTCAGACATGCCTAAAGATAAATTGTTTTTTTTCAACTGTCAACAGCCACTCTTTCAATGTTCAATTCTATATGAACGGCAGATTTTGAGCTAGTTAGTCAGTAACAGGGCAAGTAGCTTTTCATAACCATCTGGAGCGGCTTTATACCCACCCTGTTCCTGAGCACCCCAGGGCTATGAACCCCAGTATTCAAGCCGGACAGAGTTCACGACCCTAAAATTTGAACTTGACCGAGTTAACAACCCATGTACCTGAAACCTGATGCGGATTAGAACCTGGGCCACAGGCAATATAAGGATTATATGAGGGTGGGATGATATGATCTTGGGGCATTCTCAAAATATCAGGCAACCCTACAATGGCAAATATCCCATGGTCATAAATTCCCACCCCTGCCTTCCTCCTGCCGCTGACCACCATGCTGTCACCCCGACCCGCCATACCTACTACCTTCGGCTCCACCTCAAAAGCAGAGGGCGCTGCCTCCGCTAGTTGGGCCTCTATCAAGCCATTCTATGGAAGGTCCGACTTTACTTTCAGTTTCGTTATTTACCACCACACCATCCTCTGCCAGCCCTGGAGCGCCTGGAGCTCCTGGCGTGCACGCAGTCCAGGGGGAACAGGCCCCCAGTCCCAGGCCTGAGTGTCAGCACGGAGCATTGATTTCCACTCCACGACATTGATCCCATCTTCCACCATGGTGAAAAAGGTAAGTGGGCCTGTGGACCCTCCATGTTTTTTGAGTAGTCCACACAGGTGGTCGGAGTCGTTGGTCCCAAATATCATGTAACGCTAAGACGTGAGTTAGTCCGTCATCAGGAAGGTCTAGCAGGTCTAGCAGGTCTAGCCATTGAAGCCCGAGTCAGCCTCCGGCCTGGTCAAGCGGGCCAGACGGGTATCCGGCCAGATCGTCTTCAGCCCTCGCGTCCAGATCGACTCGAATCCCCAGCCCAGGCCAGGCCTCAGAGGTCAAACCGACGGAAACGCCCCCTTGAGAGCTAGGGCTGGGAAACGCCCTCGGTGGGTCAGGTGGAGGTGGCCGTGAATGAGCATGGTCTTGTACGATCATCCGCCGGATGCGGCAGGCTCCGCCTTGCAGGTGAAGACCCATCGGGACCTGGGTCGCTCTCTCTCTCTCTCTTGATGTATCTTTATGTATGTATCTGTATCGGACTTGGTGCCACAGAGACGGGAATCCTTTTTATCCCCAATTTGGATGACCGTCGGATCTCTGTGGCACGATGGATGGGCTAGGTTTCCCCAGTGAAGAAAGAAAGAGTGTGGGTTCGAGACCCACTAATCCACGGGAGTAACCCCTGGGTGGCCCCCGGTCGACCCCGGTCGCCCCAGACAAGAGTGTTCAATCGAGATCCAAAATTGGGTTCACCAGATGGGGGGGGGAAAACAAATCGCCGGACCAAATGGGGGCTCAAAATGAAGTGTCGAAAACGTGGGCCGTCCCATTGACATCAGTATGAAATCTGAGGGCCCTTCTCGGTTAGCTCCAGCCTTTGGGCAGGAACTGCATTACCATGACATGCTATAAGAATGACGGGCTGGGATTGGCCATCATCTGGACGTCGGACTGGATTGGGGCCTCCGACAGACTGGTATGCCAAACCGGCCAATGGGGCGGGGTCACCCGTTCCCCTCCCCGCCCCTTTTTCTTTCGAGCCCGTCAATCAATACCTGGGTAGAAAGAGCGAATTAGCCAGTTAGTGGATGGAAAACCCCTTCGAGTGTCCTTGGCCTCCCTTTCGTCCCAAACCAAATCGTCAGGGGATCAAACCCGACATGAGAGGGCCGTGGTTCTGACTGATGTCTTTAAATTCAGGCCAATGAGGCAGGGTCCAAGATGCTAAAAGCTAAAAGTGGGCACATCGGAGTCACATCATTCAGGGGCGACCCAGTCTGCCCCGGCATTTGTTTCGACATTTCCGCCCTTTGTCCCAAAAAATCAGACCCATCTTCTTGTTGATTGTTTTTCTTCCATTTCATATTCCGGAATTTCTTCCATTTTTTTCTTCCATTCTATCATTCTGCCATTCATCCCCCCCCTTCAGGTCCAAGTTCTGTACGATTTCGAAGCCCAGCCCGACACGGGCGAATTGTCCATTGTGTGCGGCGAAGTGCTCACCGTCATCCGCACCGATGTCGGCGAAGGATGGTGGGAAGGCATGAACCCGTCCGGGGACACTGGACTCTTCCCCGAAGCTTATGTTCGGGTAGGTTACCATCATGACCATGTCCCACTCACTGCCCCATTTAATTTGACCCTCCTGATGCGGATCTTCTGTCTGTAGGAAATTACGGACGATCCGGATGACGGGGGTCCACCCTCCATGGCTCCGCCGCCCCTACCGCCAGATTATTCTAGTCCGGGCTCGGACAACCACACGCAAATGGGCTGGCAGGCGCCCGCAGCCAGTCACGCCGCTCCAGCTAGCACAGCCAATAACGATGATTGGGGCAACGGGGCTTGGGGCGTGTCAGCCCAGCCCACGCCTGATGCGGGGGCCGATCCGTGGAGTCAACCGGCTGCCCCACCAGCGACTGCCCCTGTGGCCCCAACCCAGCCATATCAAAACAACCAGGTACACCACAGAGCGTCTCGCTCACCCTGTTGGGTTGGTCCAAGACTTTTTGTGAAGTGAACGAACTAGCAGAGAATGACATGTGGGGCTGCTAATTGAAAAACCGAGATTGATGCCCAAGACGAGGAGAAATGTTATCTCTTAGATAGCTATTGGGTATTTGCTGAGCACCTTCTTTGACATTCAAGTATAACCACAGCGAAAAAATTGAGAGTAACTGGGTTGATGGAGACCTTTAAGGACAGTCATCCTCCCTCAGCTCATCTGTCTTCCTTGGTCTTGCCAATTGGAGTAGCTCTTAGTTGGTGGTCTCGTCCACCAAAATTGCTGGACGGTTTCTCTCCAGTGAACTCTTCAGTTAGGTTCGTGCCTCTCTCGCGAGAATTTTAGGATTTGTTTGTTTTCTGTTTTTGGCGGAACGTAAGCCCTAGTAAATATGATGCTTCATACAGACCCTTCACGGATCTTAAGCTTTTTGACCAATTCATATTCATATTTTATACTCCGTTTTGGCTTATTGGACACGTGTCTCATGGTTAGGGACGGGCAAAATGTGCAAAATAGCAAAGCCTTTTAGAGACAAGCAAATCCAAAAACTACGTCTAA
>NC_081448.1:13658053-13658155 GCF_007210705.1 Tigriopus californicus
ACGGGGGCCCAACAAGCCCATTGACCCGGCTCATCTGTGAGTGATTTTTGCTCTTCAATTAATCATGAAGCTAATGAACCGAGTGAGTGTTTTAACTGTTGG
>NC_081448.1:13658188-13658258 GCF_007210705.1 Tigriopus californicus
ACTATCTGAGCGCACTGCTGAGCTTGTCTCTTTGGACTTCAAGCTGGCTCTTTTCATTTCTGTTTTCCCT
>NC_081448.1:13658299-13673986 GCF_007210705.1 Tigriopus californicus
AAGGAAACCAGTTATGTTGCATATTTTAGGCTGCTTTACTATCTGAGCGCACTGCTGAGCTTGTCTCTTTGGACTTCAAGCTGGCTCTTTTCATTTCTGTTTTCCCTTGTTTCCAAACCAAAAGTAAAGTGCTTTTGTTGGTCTGCACAATTGCAAAATAAAAGTGAGAGGGTGAAAATAAAGGCGAAAAGTGCAAATATGTTAAAAAGTGGTCTTTGTCTATGATGACAAAAACTCTTTTTACACAATTTGCCCGTCCCTACTCATGGTTCCATGTTAGTTTTCATGTCAATGATTCCTAATACATCCAAGCTCCTTGGCAGGCATACGATGATGATTGGGACAGCGATTTTGATGAGCCCTCGGCCTCGCACAACAATAACCAGATGCCTCCCCCCAACACTACGCCTGGGGGTGGGATGTTGGGCGTGCCCAAGAACGCCCCTCAAACCGGCAGCATGGGGGATGTGAGCTCCATTGGACGCTCGGACTCCAAGAAAGCAGGCACAGGAGCGGCTACAACTCGAACCAGCTTCAACCGATTCTCGACATTTGTGAAATCTGGCGGCGAGAACTTTGTCCTCGGCAAAATCAACGTCAATGTGCAGGAAAATGATATTATTCAAGTTGTGGTAAGGGCATCTGAGCTGGAGATGGTGCTTTGTAAATTGAATAACTTGAGTGTCTTGCTCCGACAATAAAATAGGATTCGGGGGATGGTCGGTACTCTTGGCTGAATGCACAACCACCCTTTTCGTGTTCGATAGCCTCGCCCAAGAAAGAATCAAAACTGAAAGGCTTAAAGAGCTTCATAGCTTATCAACTCACTCCTAGTGTAAGTCTTCGATTTACTTGGTTAGATTAGAGGCCTTAAATCTAAGATTGCTCTCTTCTTTTTTCAAGTTCAACAATATCCAAGTCTCTCGTCGGTACAAACATTTCGATTGGCTTCATGAACGACTCTCGGAGAAGTTCTCGTTCATTCCGATTCCTCCTTTACCAGACAAGCAGATCCAAGGTAGGTCGACAAATCTTTAAAATTCGCTGCCCATTCTTGACCATCTTATCATGCCAACTGACTCCATTATCTTAACCGCCATTTGTCCCTCCCTCAATCTGTGTTCCCGATGTCCAATCAATCTCGTTGGTGAGTGTCTTCCCGGCCCTCATTCTAGTAGTAGAACACTAGAGTGTTGATAGTTGCATGGATTTGTTCAAGAATGTACTCAAAACGATCGGATGACTATTTCTTTATTTGTTCAATTGTCTTCGTTCCTCCATGGTCAAGGGTCCGTTTCAAGGTTGGTTTTCATTCCAGGTCGTTATGAAGACGAATTCATCGAGCATCGACGGAAGCAACTCCAAAGCTTCGTGGACCGTGTGTGTCGTCACCCCATTTTGTCTCAAAGCGAAGTTTGGCAGCATTTCCTGACGTGCACGGACGATAAGAAGTGGAAAGCGGGCAAACGAAAGGCCGAAAAGGACTCGTTAGTGGGTGGAGCCCTCTACTTGGCTGTACGGGGGCCCAACAAGCCCATTGACCCGGCTCATCTGTGAGTGATTTTTGCTCTTCAATTAATCATGAAGCTAATGAACCGAGTGAGTGTTTTAACTGTTGGATTTATGTTGTGTAGGGAGCGTGAAATTAGCGTGTTTACCACGTTCTCGGCGAACATGGATGCCTCTGTCAAGAATATGGTTAAGGTGTGCTCGGATCAGACACAAAAGTATCAGACGCATTTAAAACGAGAATACAGCACGATTGGAAAAAGCTTCACGCAATTGGGCGAATCCATGCAATTGAGTGGCGACAATAATGGTAAGTGATCCTGAAACAAACCCATCTTCAAATGGAATGCTTGAAGATGTGGCTGCTCAAAAGTTGCAAATAAAACGAGAAATGATGTAGAAATGACGATAAAGAATTTGATTGTTGAAGAATATATTTTGGGAATAGTTTGTTTCTCCAGAGCAAAGAAGCATTTCATGGCCTCCGCATTCCATAACATGAAGATTGAAGACCCTTCCTTGCCAGATGATATTAATTAGAATTAGCCGAGATGATTATAATAAAAATAGTAAACATGTCTTTTTTTCGGTTATTCAGAAAACCAGTTTTCCGCCCCTCAATAGAAGATGCTCTCTGCCCTTGCTCTTAAACTAAAAAAAAAAAAAGCGAGCAAGTCTAATAATCCAGTATGTTTTTCTCGTATTCCAGCGAATATCAATCTCACAAATGCTATAACCATGACTGGAGAGGCTTACGAGGAAATCAGCGAGCTTTTCGAAGAACAACCCAAGAACGATTGGGAGCGATTTGGCGATGTCATGCACGACTATCGAGGTCTCTTGGCTGGCTGGCCCAATGTACTGCAAATCCATCAGGTTAGATCAACCCTAACAATTCTTAATGGCCTATAAGTGATCATCATCTGACTCACTTTCATTTCCATAGGGTGCCGTGGGCAAGAAAAAAGAGTTTGAGCGATTGGCTTTGGATGGAAAGTTTGGTCAGGCCGAGCTCATTGAAATGGGAAACCGCACAGATACAATGTCCTATGGGGTCTTGGCCGAGGTGAACACGTTCCATGGACAGAGAACCACAGACATGAAACTAGCTCACCAACAGTTCTTACAGGAACAAATCACCTTCTACCAGAAGGTTCGCATTGAAACCTTTAAGAGGGTGTAAATGGTTAAAAATCGATCCTCTTTTTTTTCTGTTCTAGGTCACGGAAAAACTCCAAGATGCCCTGAGGAACTTTGACAATTGTTGAAAGAGAGAAAATCTGCTCGCGATCTGAAGAGCGAATGAGAATCGTGATTGGCATTCCAAGGACCTTCAAAGTTAATGAATTTAGAAGCCAATTCGATTGGCGTTGATGAATCACACTATTAGCGGGAGAGTTATTTTTTAATCGAATACGGTTTTACCATTATTGCAATTAATTTCTTCCACATTATCTAAAAAGTTCTTCATGTTCATTATTCCGTTGTTCTCCCCAGTCTGTGATTATGCATTGCGTTTTAACAATAGCACCAGTATCTATTATCCATCTGCGACTTCCTAGTTCGATTTATTCCACACCAGTTATTTTTTTTTTAAAGTGAAGCATGGGATGGAAAGGGAACAGACTCGAGATTTAAATATAGACGTTCACAAGGATGAGACCAGGACGTTCTTGGCTTCTCCGTCACGTCGTACGACTTTTGACAAATTCAGGCCAAAGATGGCGCTGTGTCAATATCTAAGGCTTCCTTTTTTACCACCAACCAATCCTGTATTTCTCCCATTTTTCCCCTCCATTTGACAGCTCTAACCAACATAACGTCAGCCTTCCAGCTTCTAAATTTGTATGCTGTGTCGTTTACTCGGCAACGAGTTCTCCGACACTCTGAAAGAGATCACGAGTTATAGGCGTGTGATCCCAGGACAACAAACGACGCTTTGTCCTCATTTGTGGTGTCCCAACTCTCTACCTGCTCAACATTTGTTTGTATACACGCACACTCAAGAGAATTGAGATCGGGGGGACAACTTATTGGAGAAACAACATCTGGGCCAAAACTCATCGCAAACGGATTCTAGTGTCAATTCGATTCAATGGCGACAACGAACGCTTCACGTGAAGATGGGGAGGAAGTTGCCAATGAGCGATCCCCGTTGTTGAGCAATCACGATGTTCCGGAAGTGGATGTACGGGTCTACAAGATGCGATGGTACATTCTGGTGGTATTTTCCTTACTGGGCATTTACCAGGTGAGACATCTGAGACGGAAGGGGTGGTTTATCCAATAGGTGGTATGTACCGTTGTGATCTGCTTACATCATAATCGAGTACATTTGTCAAGACTTTGGTATCAAAGAGACGATCCGGGATCAAGACTTTAAGGGAGTTTCTTTTCTTGGTCATTGGGTGGTATCATAACTAACAAATAGCTTATTCTGGGTATTTGCTTCAAAGTTACGAGTTGTCATTGTTGCTGATCGGGTATTCACAGTAGGGTTACCGATTTGGTTTTAGGGCATGGTGTGGAACACTTTTGGACCCATTTCGTCGTCTGTTTTGGCTGTGTTTTGTCCGGAATGGACCGATGCCACTCTTGCCTTGTACGGGAATTGGGGTAATATCATGTACATAATCCCCGTCATTCCGGTCATGTGGTTCTTTGTGAATAAAGGTAATGGACAACAACAAATATCCCGTGAAAAATGTTCACAAGCAATGCCATTCCCTTTGAAGGTCTTCGGGCGTCCATGGTCCTCACATCCTCGCTTATGCTCATTGGAACAATGTTAAGAGTCTTCCCTGTCAAAGTCAGCGTTTTCACCGTGTAAGAAAAATCAATCCTTTTTCATCACCTATAGCGTAAATGTAAAATGCTCTTGCCACCGCCGTTAGAATGTGCCATATTTGTGCCATTTTGAACGGCATCGCCGGGATCGTCATCTTCTCCGCTCCATCTGCGGTGTCATCGGCTTGGTTTCCGCCCGAGGAACGGACCACGGCCACGGGCGTGGCCATTGTCTTCAATAACTTGGGCAATGCCGTTTCGTTCCTCTTGGGTCCGGCTATTGTCCCAGGAACCAATGGAACACATTGGCATAACGCAAGCGCATCCCTGGCTTTAGAGGAGGTGCTTGGTCAGGAGAGCAACAATTCATGCCCAGTTGTGCCTGAAGGCGAAGCGGAGAAAATGGAACAAGGTGTGGCACACCTCATGTATTTAGGTAAGGATTGTCTGTCGGTGCTAGAGGTAGAATTGCTGCTTAGGTGAACACATATATACACTTGATTTGACAGAGTTTGGCATGGTGGCTGCTTGCTTTCTGGCCATCTTGATCTATTTCCCGTCCAAACCTAAACATCCCCCAAGTTTAACATCGGCCATGGAACGCATGGAATTCGGTCCCGGGCTGAAGAAGATATGCACGTAAGTGGTTTGGGATAGCATTTCAACTGGCTTTATGGGTAAGCATGGGCTATGCATTTAAATGCATTCTGGTTGGTTAGCAAATATTGAATTGGGCTGGCATTGACCCGTTTTGGATGCAGAGTGAATCCTGGACTCTTTGACTACTGTAACTACATTCGAAGGAAGCTAAGACCGAGCTTTCTTTAACTGTACATACGTAGATGCAATTTTCTGGTAACCGACAATTTGGGAGTTCGGATGGTGACTGGAATGATAATCGATGTATGTATGTTCTCTTAAGAGGCGAAAACTGCCCAATATTTTTGAATAGTCGAGTGTATTTGAAACGGATTTAGATTCAATGTTTTCAACTAACCATGTAAATTATTCTAGAAACCGCAATGCCTTACTGATGACCCTGAGCTTCAGCCTGTTTAATGGCTTGATTGCCTCTTGGTATTCCGTCATGAACATCACATTCGAACCCTTGCCATTGGGCAATGCAGATGATAAAGTAAGTACAAATCCAAATGCCAAATGTTCCTTCTACGAACTACAAGCACGTTCTTGGGAAAGTTTCGGCTTAGCTGAACTGACCCAATAATTCATCCTTACCCTCCAGCCCTGTGCCTGGCTTTAAATATGTACTCTTCCAAATTTGGAACAAACTTCATTCGGTCCCTCTCTTGGAACAGGACAGGATTATCGGTTATATCGGGCTGTGGGCCATCGTTGGGAACAGCGTGTCCGCCATTCTCGTGTCTCGCATGGTCGATTCTATTCGAGGTCGGATGAAATTGACCTTGTTGGTCTTGATGAGCCTCGGCATTCTATGCTGGATTTGGTTAGGCCTGCTTTGCCTCCGAGTCATCCCGTTCTCATTGAGTAAGTACCAAACCCAGCAAGACATAATGGATGAACCCAATTGTTGAAAGGGAACTAAGGAAAAGGGGGCAATTTTTGGACCGTCTTCACTGTGTTCCAGTTCAACTGTACGTATCCACCATTGCGGCTAGTGCCCTCACTTACTCCACGGGACCGATCTTCTTTGAATTCACTGTGGAGCTCGTCTATCCCGTACCTGAAGGCATTGTGGGCGGATTTCTCACCACGGTTTACAACTCGATTGGAATGATCTTTCTCTTCCTATTTTACGTGCCACAAATTGGTAAGCCAGGGAGTTGTGAATTATTATTCGAATCGTCCCAAGTGTCAACTGGAGAATATGTTTGTTCCTTTGCAGCCATTCATCCACATTGGATACCATATGCCATCATGGGGTCGACGGTGATTTCGTTTCCGTTGATGCTACTTGTTCAAGAGCAATACAATCGAGCTTCGTTGGACCTTGCCATATAGCATACGCTTCTCACAATTTTTTAATTAATACCGACAAGCCGTCCAATACATTCATGCATTTGTCTACCGTCGAGAAAACTGTCACATTTATTGAATATCTTTCAATCCGTACTATCGATACCCTCGGGCTCTAACCGTGTTTACGTGTAATGATACGAATACTGAGCATATATTGGATTTGGCAAGACAAGACACAAACTTATCAGGAAAATTAGAGGGTTGATGATCATCGTCCTGGCTTCGAGACGTTTGTGAATGTACGTTCAAGTATCTGAAAAACATCTCGAAAAGTTTGCAAATAATGGTCTGCCATGTCCAATCTACGCTAAATTGAAATGACTACATATTAGCTAATTAAAGATATCAGCTCGGGAAAAGTTCTGGCATTCCGAAGCATACATATCAGAATGTTTTCCCCGATTGCCGATATTAGTAAACATCCAAAACAAGGAATGACCAGATCCACTGAAAGATTAGATGCTCTCCAGTCATGAGCGTTGTTGGTCCTCTTTGACTTTGTTCATCCCATGAGTTCTCGACAGTGGGAAAACTCATCAACCACTGGTATGCCATCAATTTGAAGTGCAAAATGCTCCACGCCATTCACTTCTCTGGCGTAATGGCGAATAGACACATCTTTTTGCTTTATCTCGCCTCGTTCGGGATGACGAGCGGAGCCCAAACTTTGAAAACTTTCACGGAGAACTTCTTCCCAAGGGACCAAGAATGTGTATGGATCAGCATTGACACAAAAGATGCCATATTTGAAAGCTCGCTTCCCCTCTACGTCAAGCAGATTCATTCAATGGAAACATTGGACGAGAAGCTTTCCAAGCTGGACTTCGGGAACCGGTTACAGAAATGTGTGATTTTGCATTGTGGTCGACTGCTCAAGACAGAAGAAACCGAACATCTCGTGGGCATCACGGGGAAATTCTGGCCATTCAAATTGCAACTCTTTGTGACCGGTGTGGTTCCATTGTTCAAACCCATGGGCTCGTCGCCTTTGTTGGCACAAAGATGGAAAGTTCCGGCTCAAGCATTACTATTACGAGAGGAAACTGGTAAACCCAGATTTGGCGGATTTATGCACACTGCACACACAAACCCGAATGCTTTTAATGGTACATTTCTCTTCTTCAGGGCAACTGCTTCTATTCTCCAGCTGTCCAGAACTTGATTCCCCGCCAATGTTGGCGCAAATATTCTCAGAGGATGGTGCTAGTACCGTTTCCTTGGGTGCTCATCAATGTCAAGAAATCAAATTGCTCGAAGGCAAACAGCTTAACGTGACGTCTTTTGGCGTCACACCATTCGTGATTTTCAACGGGCGTAGCGTTATAGGGGTGGATCCACAAATATTGACCATCATAGGCGAAAAATTCGGGTTCACTTATCGAATCACGTGGGGAGGAGATTTTGGCGCGAGAAATCCTAAAACTGGATTATGGAGTGGTGTTACCGGACAGGTACAGGGTGGCGAAAATGAGCATCAAAAAGACATGCACTTTGGACGATTTTCATTCTTTCCGGTCATTTCTTTTTAGGTTGCTACTGGAGCTTTCCAACTCGGCGTGGGCGCGATTATTGCCACCGATAGCGATCGGAACACTGCAGTGGACTTTCTTCAAGATATTTACCCTATGGAATTCTTTCTGATTGCTCCATCCCCCAAGAGAACGGCGCCCTACTTGAACGTGCTGAAGCCATTTGATGTGCCCTCTTGGCTTCTGGTCTTGAGTTCCATTGTCGTCGTGGGCGTTTGTTGTATGGGGCTGGTGTATTTCACGTCCATGTTCATTCCGATCAAGCATGGAAGAGAGCTCGATATTTCCATCATAATTGCACCCCTCAGAAGTATCACAAGCCAAGGTATGTAATGGTCAACATTTAGTGTGCTATGTGTTCGATAGACCTTGAACTGTCGACTTCATTTCATTTGCAGATTCTGGGCAGCGTGTGACGACACTGATGGAGTTTTCCATGGCATTGAAAGTTATATTAGGTTTTTGGTTTTGGTACGCCCTGATTGTGAAAACAGCCTTTGGAGGCAATCTGAACTCCTTTTTGATTGCTCAAGACTACGAAAGAGCCGTGAAAACAGAACAAGATGTTTTGGACTTGAACAGAAACTTTCTTTTACCATTCACTGGAAGTTTGAGAGCAAGTGTGGATACTTCGCCACTTCTGGTTCACCAACAACTGAAAAAGGCAATCCAAACAATAGACATATAAAAACTGTGCCAGAAATGTAGAAAAAAAAACCTTACAGCTTTTTTTCTCTTTCCAGGTTACCGAGGATAGAGATGGATCATACGAGATTTTGCGAGGCTGGCTCCCTCCTCCCAAAGAGAAGGAAATGATGGAAACGAACGCCGTTCTTTTGTTTCCCAAGGATCCCGTAATTATGCTAACCGAAACGCTGGAATCAAAATACGGTCCCAATCCTTTGAGGATAGAACCCACTCCCAAATTCACGTTCTCCTCGAGTTTCATGGTGAACAAGCAATTCGCCTTTAAAGACGACTTCAACAAAGCGCTGGGCCGAATTGTATCTATGGGCTTGGTTGAGAAGTATCGCAAGGATTTCTATCCCCAACGAGCCCTCTTGTCTGAGAAAACATCCGCGGAATTCGTGGAGCTCACCGTCGACCATATCTTCGGGCCTATTTTCATTTTGGGATGCGGCCTCGGCCTCGCCCTTGTAGCCTTTTTGGCCGAAACCGTTCGAAATCCATGTCAACATCCTCACACGTGAATAAATGGATGCTGTTCTTTCTTGCCCTTTTAGGCCGTGAGGTCGCTTCGCTCATTCATCATCACTGGATCCCATCTCCAATCAGCCTCAGCTGTCAGACTTGCTCTAAGTGAGACACTACAGCATAATCATAGATGCTCGAACCAGATCTCGGGCCAAACCAAGCCCAGAACATGTCTATGTCATCAGGGCCCCTCGGGCCCTTTCGACGACCATCTCCCAGAAAAGGGCCCGAAATTGGCAAAAACCTCGGGAGCATTGCGGGACAAATCATAAATCATGACTTTGCAAAGTGCATCCGATCTCTCTCTCTCTCAAACAAATGTAGTTGGTTTTCACGGCATTATCCCAATTCATCTTGGCACCAATTTGATTGGAGCCCCTTCTTCTTCCTCGCTCCTCGAGAAATCAAGTAGTTTCTTGGCATAAGCCTTGAATATGTTCCCGTCATCCCGTTCCTTAGGAAATAGACCTATCTCATCATCACTTGGTACTCTTGTTCCCTCCATCCTTCCATCTCGATCCCTATTCTCAATCTCCTTTCGCGGTAGTTCTCTTAGTAGGACGAGAGGGATCCATGGATAGCATCCATTTCAACGTCCCGCGCCCGCCAACCCAAACCATTGGGTCGGTTCCTCTTCCCGGGTTCGTGCGCCTCTCAGCGCTGCCTGGTATTAACTGGCAGCCAATTTTTAGCGCCATCCCGTTTTTTCCCGACAACGAAGGGAATGTCTCGGAATCATCCAACAGTAGGGACCCTGAGTTGGGGAGTGGAACTCTGCGTTTCCACGGAGGTCACTTATTCCCAAATCCAGTGTGTCCTTTTTTGGGGACGGATATCATAAATATATCTTGTTCAAGTTTGAGGAGTCTGGGACCCTCTTCATTTGGTGCGATCGAGGTGATTTGGTAAAGCAAAATCTAGCCACGGGGTGACGTCTCCATTGTTTTGAGGAAATAGAGGCCGACCCAGAGGAAGACCACTCTTAGACTGGTGAGGATATGAGAACGAGGAGAAAAATAGAAAAGTCATCTTCTGTTGGACCCAAAATTGATGTTGGAAAGACCTTTTATGAGAGTCATAAAATGGAAGACAATGGGACACTGTTGAAGGTTTTGGGGCCCATCTTAGAACTTGTAGCAATAGCGTATTCCCCAGTTTCTCGTGATATTGGATCTTGGAAATGACTATGCCCTTGTCAAGTGTATAAAACCCAAGGATCGTAAACATTGGGCATTAAAAATGTTCTCCTCTTTCTCAAAGATGTGTGGTATGCCATTAAAACATCAGATTTTCCGTCACAAAGATTCCCATCTCCCAAGCACTCAAGCATATCAAGCATATGCAAAGTAGCTCTAAACAATGCTAACCTGTCCAAATCCAGTGATGGAATTATATTTTGATATCGGCCTTCACTAGGATCCAATTGTTCCGAATAGTACCTTTTTGTCTTTTGAGGCACCATGTGAAGCCATTAAGTCAGGATCCTTGGATGCTTGGAAAGTGAGTGGGAGAAAGAGGCCCTCGGACCATTTCTTTTCTTCACTCACTCCTCTCGCTTCGTGAAGCACGTCATTTCGTTATAGATATGAATTCTGCCGAATTTGAACGTGGCAATATTTTCCTTTTGTATTCCACTACTAATGTACGATCCTTAATGTCCATGGGATGCAGAATTTTTCATGCCTAGACGTTGTTTTGGCTGAACTCAAGCCCAAATAGTTTTATTGAAGAAATCCTAAGGATAGTGAAATGTTCGAAGTGTTATCTTGTTTGGGTGGAAAATGAATTTCATTTAAAGTACCCAACTCTACTTGATGGTTTCAAAGTCATCATCACACAAACTTACAATTTGAACTACATGAAGCAAAAATGGCTTATTTGTTCCGAAATATTTGCCTCCTAAATGATTATCTATTTTCTTCAAGGCTCTGGCTTGTAATATTTTAAGGTCCTGAAGCATTACTGCTAGAAATTTAATGTTGGCGTTTGGGACAATAGATTTTCTACTTGTCACTCCATAATTTACTAGACTTCTATGACCACCTGAAAAGAATCCCTCGCAAAGCCGGACTAGCTAACCCCTCCACAAATGCATTTTCATTTTCCTGAGAGCCTTGTGTTCAATTTGGAGCTCTGGAAGAAAATCCGAAGCCTGCCAAGGCAGAAAAAACGCGAACCAGCTTTTGTGGCACACTTCAGTCAGTGGAAAGGAAAAAGCGCCCATGTGGGCCCTTTTCCTCAACACTCTTTTGTTCAAGAGACTGATGGAAGGAAATGTTTTGACTCGAGTTCTGCAGACTGAAAGCGCCGCTCTTCGATCGTATGGAAAGTGATGCGGAAGTTTAGGTTTCCGTTGTCAATCTTTTCATTTGCCAAGTGTAGGTTGTTGCTTTTTCCAACTTCGAGAATAGCTTGAAATATGGTGGATTGACATCACATTCTTAAAGATATTTCAGAGCAATTCCCAAAACTTGCCAATAGTCGAGTTTTGATCGGTCCCGTTATCAATTTGAATCATCATCATTTAATATTTTTTTTGTTTGTGGGTGCTGATTTTTCCTTCTCAAAGTTTTGTAAGCTTCGCAGATCGTAGGTGCTTGGCTCGACAAAGATTAATGTGGCAATTTTCGAAAGCCATCGATCGCCAGGAGCAAATAAATGACGAGAATGAGTCCTTCTTGCACTTATTTAAAGAATTTCTAAGGGATGAGCTTGGTGAAATTGCCTCTGACGGACAAATGTACAGACCCTTACCAAGTGAGAAGCGATGCATTCACAACTCTTTTCGACATTCATGAGACTAAAGAAACAAATCAGAAATGAATTGCTCGTTGCAGTGGAAGTTTCTTGGGAAGAAAGAGATCTGCTTGCAAAAAGCATGCATGTAATGAATCAATGTTGTCTGACGGATGTTCAGCCATTGATCCTTTTCTAACTGATCGGATATCAGAATGCCTAAAACGTTTTTTTCGATGTTGAAGAGGTGCACACGTTTTCTTTTTTTTGCCTGATCAAAGTCCTTGTTTCTTGACAGCCTTTTCTCAAGATTTAAGCCGTTATAAATTGAACAAGTTAGAATTTCCACTGTTTTGTTTCTCCAAACAAATTAGATTGCGTTTACCTTAATCAGATTAGTTATTTTTGGATGCTCTATCAAACCCATTTCGGTGAGATCCAAAATCTAATTTGCAAGCTGGTGGTGTAATTTAGTATTAAAATCTAACGTTGACTTCCACGGATCCACTTGAAAATTCCAGCCCGGCGGTTTTACTGGCTCAGAAAAGCCCAATGCAAAAAGCAATGAGATTAATTGAAATCCAGAATCCAATTTTGTTCGAAAATTTTGCAAGCTCACTCTTGAACCATTAATAAAGAAATGGCGAAAGTTGAAATAAATTTGGTTATTGGACACAAGAAATGACACGCCTAGTCGTTGTGAAGTTCAATGCGGATTTCTTGTCGATGATGTCTGTGTTATATAAAAGTTCGATTCCTTACGAACGCCCTCAAAATACTTGATGCAGCTAAAATACTTGAAGTAACGTGAGGAAGATTATTTTATGTCTGGTTCTTTTTTGTCAGAGCATAACATCGAGGAATGGGACAGGAAGAAACTGATGTTAGTTCTTAGGCTCAGAAATGCTCGCACGAAGTTTAACGTCGTCGACGGTGATGGTTATCAATATACGGATAAGAAACGTGTACGTCGGATGCATCCGTCCAACTTTTTGTCAAACTTTTTTGGGAAAGGCTGGAAGATGTTGTAGAACTTTCTTTGTTTGCCAGTAAATTGGGTGCTATTCTTTTCAAAGACCTTTTATCAGGCAGGGAACCAATGGCCCATTAGACTGTGATTTTAGTTTTGCTTAGTACCCTACGCGTTCCTTGGTCATTTAATGGCCCAAGAGCCTTTCTATATAGTCGTTTCATTGAAGTTTCTTATTGATACACATGGTCAAAAGGGTATTTTTTTCTTCCTTTCAGATGATTGCAACGTTCATGGTCCATTAGGAGTTTGGCACAACACCATGTTTTCTCTGTGTCTTGCAATTTCCATCGCAGGACTCATCATGACATTCACCGGAGTTAAAGGGACGGAAACTTCCAACGAGTCACTTGCAACCTCTCCGGCCCCCACAGACGGGCTTTACTGCATGAGCTGCTTCAATTGCAAGATCTTTGAAAAGACCAGCCACTCGGTCAAGTGTGACCCGTCGTCAACACATTGTCTGGTATTCGTTGTGAGAGTTGAGAATATAGTCACCATTTCTGAGATTGTTACGAATTTCTTGGTTCTTTTCAGAGAGCAGATATTAAGTCTGGGGAAGTAGAGCGAAAATGCGCAACGGAGCAAATTTGCAATGAAGGTGAGAAACGATTTCAAAAATTCCAAAAACACCCAATCGAACCCCCTTCCAGGTTGAGATGATTTCTTTTCCTTATCAATAGCTTCATATAGATCGAACTCAAAATGATACTTTGGAACATTTGATAATGTCTCAACATTCGACTTACGATTACACATTTTTTTCCACCAAAACACGGATATTAAAGTAAACATTTACAGACGACAATTCTAACGGACATATTAGATTTACTAGATGATGTATCTTTTCCAGCTTTGAGAGCTTCTGCTTACACCTCCGTGCATTGTTGTTCCACTTCACACTGTAATACCGGATCCATCATCGGTTGTGTGGCACTCGTGGAAATCTCACTCTTGGTTGCTCTTTCCCAAATGAGTAACAAATTATTCTACAACCATGCTTAGATTTAAGAATACGTGTAAGATAAAGTAACTTCAATAATATCTGCTGTCACAGTTTCGAAATGCATAATTTTCCTTTTTTATGCTTGTCTCTCTTCATTGAAATGCATCTCTACCATTAGGTATTTCTCGTACTGTTAATGCGAGATGTTATTACGGATTTAGTATTGCCACAGACCGAATGCCAAGATATGCCTTGAACAATGGTTGAAAAGGGCTTTCAAAATTTCTGTCATATTTTGAAGCTAACTTGTGGCATATATTTGCATACATTAATTACTTTATGAATCTCTCCGACGGCCAAGCAGCAGCACAAAAGGCACCAACCAACTTCTATGGAGAACATCGGAGTCATACCACAAAGGGTTTGACTCACTTAAGGCGCATTTAGACTACGATGGAAGACTAGGATTAAGATAGGACTAGCGCGGGGGGAGAGTCCGGACTCGAGTCCGAATGCACTGGAGTCTTTCACTCGATTTTGAAGAAATTGCCCGAACTCGAGTCTTTTAGAAAGGACTTGAGTCCGATTGTGGGTAATTTTTGTAGCCAGGATGCAAGAAGGGCTCCGTAATACTTGGATAGAGCTTGGTTTTTCTAATGGAAAAGGGTTTTATGAACACATTGAAAGGAAATGTTTACATAAATTTTGATCTTTTGACTTAATCCTCGGCAGCCTTGGTTCGTATACTGTCTTAAATGTTGAGGAGTTAAAATAAATCATTACTAAGAATCAACCGCTTAATACCTTTCAAATTTCAAAATGAGATGCCTAAGTCGGTTAGAATAACAGCAATTGGAAAAATGTGTTTCTGATTTTACTTAGGTGCGTTTTTGCCCTGAAAATTAACGTCTGCCAACAATCTTTCCCGCTAGGTCTCGTACTTGTTAACATTTAGCTCTCTTAGACATGGCTACGCGATTCGTATTTGTGTTTCAAATAAGTAAAAGAAATGATGAAGCAAGCGTTCCATGATTCTTTTCAGCAATTGAGGATCTGTATGTTCGAATGAAATGTTGTCAAAACGGAGGACCAAAGTCAAAATAACATTGAAATCCAACTTCTATTATTCAAGTTAACATAAAAAAACCGGAAACGGTCTTTTTCCCCATATCGTAATGACGGTTTAGGCAATTGGTCCCAAATTTGACTAGAAAGGTAAAATCTTGGTTGTTTGGAATTTTTCCTCAGGTCGGTTGATAACAAAATATGTAATAAAACTCATTTGGGCTTCATTATAAAAATAAAATTTGTGGCAAAACTGAACTTTTTGATAAATGACTGTAGTTTAGAGATTAGACTGATGCGATCAGATCAGATTAATTTGGCAATGCTATCGGGGCTTTGACTCTAAAATGGCTCATGCAGAGGTGAAACTTGCAAATAGCAACTTAAGAGGCCCATTCAAAGCCTGCATTCTAGTTTGTTAACTTTTGCTACTTTTAACTATGTTTATTTAGCTATGATATTTCTGCGCATTAAATAATAGAGAACGCATATGTACATTGAGAGTGATCAATAGGGCCGGCCAAAACTTGCATGCTGCAAATTGTGCAAATAACTTGCATATCCCAGAATATTCTGCAAATTTACTGCAGGTGCAAATTTTACAATTTTATCAGCAGTATTTGACATTTTTCTGCAATTTATTACGTATTTTCAGCCACTTCAGCACAAATATATGAAAATTTCTGCAATTTGGAAGCTTTTTAAGATTCATTCTGTCAACTCTGGGGAGAAAACTGTGAGATTTGAAGTTTTCTTCGTTTTGTCTCAAAATTTGCTTGACTTGAAAGTACAAAATAGTTTACAAATATATTGACAACAGCCTACGCATAAATTTCATCCATCCATTTTGAATAGCTCTTTCTCTCTTATCA
>NC_081448.1:13676207-13676544 GCF_007210705.1 Tigriopus californicus
TTTCATAGCAAAAGCGTCTTTGTTATGGAACAAAGCCCCAAAAGAAGTGAAACAAGAGCAATCAAAGTCATCTTTCAAAAACCAAGTTAGAATATTTGTGAAAACCTTGGCTAAATGAGATTGGTCTTTCTCCCACTTACTCCAAAAGTGTAAATTGACTTACTGACAAATACATACATACATCATTTTCAAGAAACTTGAAAACAGAAACATAATCTTAATAATAAAATTGTTGTGTCACAGTTTCACTGTGACATTATTGATAGGCTGTTGCAGAACTCTGGTATCTTTTTATCATCTAATTTTAAAGATGTATATACAAGACAAGGTACTGGTA
>NC_081448.1:13676580-13676749 GCF_007210705.1 Tigriopus californicus
ATTGAGAGTGATCAATAGGGCCGGCCAAAACTTGCATGCTGCAAATTGTGCAAATAACTTGCATATCCCAGAATATTCTGCAAATTTACTGCAGGTGCAAATTTTACAATTTTATCAGCAGTATTTGACATTTTTCTGCAATTTATTACGTATTTTCAGCCACTTCGGC
>NC_081448.1:13676785-13677643 GCF_007210705.1 Tigriopus californicus
AAGATCATATGTACATTGAGAGTGATCAATAGGGCCGGCCAAAACTTGCATCCTGCAAATTGTGCAAATAACTTGCATATCCCAGAATTTTCTGCAAATTTATTGCAGCTGCTAATTTTACAATTGTATCATCAGTATTTGACATTTTCTGCAATTTATTACGCATTTTCAGCCACTTCAGCACAAATATATGAAAATTTCTGCAACTTGGGAGCCTTTTAAGATTCATTCTGTCAATTCTGGGGAGAAAACTGTGAGATTTGAAGTTTTCTTCGTTTTGTCTCAAAATTTGCTTGACTTGAAAGTACAAAATAGTTTACAAATATATTGACAACAGCCTACGCATAAATTTCATCCATCCATTTTGAATAGCTCTTTCTCTCTTATCATGGCCGTTTTTGGAGATACACTAACTACAACAAGAGCGAGCTTAAACCCTAAGATCCTCTGAACAAAGGAATACATCAAGACCGCCACCCATGAATCAAACTAGAACCATTTTCATAGCAAAAGCGTCCATGTTATGGAACAAAGCCCCAAAAGAAGTGAAACAAGAGCAATCAAAGTCATCTTTCAAAAACCAAGTTAGAATATTTGTGAAAACCTTGGCTAAATGAGATTGGTCTTTCTCCCACTTACTCCAAAAGTGTAAATTGACTTACTGACAAATACATACATACATCATTTTCAAGAAACTTGAAAACAGAAACATAATCTTAATAATAAAATTGTTGTGTCACAGTTTCACTGTGACATTATTGATAGGCTGTTGCAGAACTCTGGTATCTTTTTATCATCTAATTTTAAAGATGTATATACAAGACAAGGTACTGGTATAGCTAATTGGTCTGAAAGACA
>NC_081448.1:13677743-13698862 GCF_007210705.1 Tigriopus californicus
AGTTTGGGCCCAAAATCATGCTCAGGGTACTCAGGAGGAGTGGTCATAGTTATGTAGTGATTACAACATAAAAACCAAATTTCGACTTCCTCTGCGTCAAGCAAGCAAGCTATTGGCAATAGAACTTTGAAAAACTTTACCAGCAAATTGGCAAAAATATCCTGGTTTTCATAGAGGAAATCTAAGCATGTTATTGTTCAGAAGACATTTTGAAAAGTGACTTAAGGTCGCGCGGACCAAGAACCTGCTCATTTGGCTGGAAGATCACAGTTCACAGTCCATACCTCCAGAAGTTCAACTTTTGCCCAGGCCACAAATTCAACTTTGGGCCGGCCATGGCAAAATAAAATTCGACGGATGGCCTACCATTTCCTGCCACCCAATCAAACGACTTCAAACCATTGAGTCTGTGCCACAAAAATCCAAAATACGGATATGAAGAATGATCGTGCTCAAATCTTCCGCTGAATATATGAGAAAGCTGCCCTCAAATTCCGAGGCTGGTTAGGCCAAGCCGGCTGGCTCCAGAGATGGGCCACTCTCCGCAAAACAGCAGCCGACATCAGGGTTTCCAAATATTTATCTCTAGTTCCGAATGGGGTTATCCAGGTCCGCAATATTAAAAAGTCAAATCATCGGCCAAGACAAACTAAAAGAATCCCTGGGATATCAATTCTGACCTTCTTCTTCACTCTACAACGACTCCAAATAATCCCAAATACCATCGATTCACTCCATCGCATCGCCTTCTTAGTGACAACCTTAATGATCACCCTGTGCCTGAGCTTGTTCTTAGTCCTATTTTGTTGCCACAGACTACTTGAGTAGCACGAAGGAAGAGTTCACGGTCGAACCAAGAGCTAACTTTGCGAGCCTCGCCGACTGACTGGGTGTGTTGGTTTGCGTGTTTGTTTGAGTCCAACTGAAGCCCAGGACATTGGTGTCCCTCCTGACCCGGACTCGAGCCCATGATACCCTTGTGATCCGCCCTGTCGTGCTCACTACTTGACGCTTTGAAATTGGCCCATTCCATTTCTGGTTGACTCCCTTACTCCTTCGCCCTCAAAAGTCTGTCCGGTCCGTGGCCCTTGAGCCTTTGTCTATCATGGCTGGATTACCTCGGCGAATCGTCAAGGTGATGTAGATGATACCGTATGAGTCAAGAGACAGAGTACGGCTACGGCTAGACCGTCAGATCATGGAGAATGGATTGGGGATGGGAGGTTATTGCCTTGAAATGGGGAAACGGTCTGATGATCGAGTTTTGATGGCGTTTACACACTGATGGTTATGGTTGATAACCACGAACAGTTTAGTCGCCAGATCAAATATTTTCGTTCTAGTAATCCCAACCAAAAGCTGACTGACTTGTTCCTATAAGTTTACCGTTATTGATTCACTCTTAGCTGAGATTAACTCTGATTTCCATCGGTTGCCAAAATCAAGCCATGGTACGCTGTGGTTTAAAATGAAAATGTATTCGCCCTATAAAGTTTGATTATCGGTGCTACAAAATGTGAAATATGGCGTCGGTTATTTTGAACATTTCTGGTTTCATTCAATTTCTGCTATGGCTATTTTAGTTTTGCCCTAGTATGTTGACATTCCAACCTACTTTAGCCTGATATGGCATCAAGAAAAATGAAGTCTAAAGGCCCTTATGTTGAAAATGATACGAATCTTTAGCGACTGGGTTTAAACCTAGGTAATCTGTGTGATCCACACCGAGGCTTTTTCATCTTGTGGGCGTTCTTCCGCACCAGCCTTGGCTAGGCTGAAAACAGCATTATCCCCAACTGGACCCGGGTGGCATCAATTTGCTTTTCTTTTATCGACATAAATGGTGCTAAAAAAGATGAGAGGGGAATGCATTTTGATTTTAAAAACACCTCGCAACATAAGCCTAAGTAAGCGGTGTGCTTCAAACCATTGTACATACATCCAACTGACTTGTGTCGTCGGTTTTATTTCAGGAGACGCAGCGATTGATGCAAGAGCCTGTTCCGGGCATTTCGGCCATTCCTGATGATTCGAATGCCAGATATTTTCATGTGGTGGTGGCAGGTAAGATTGGACACCAGATTTGTGGGATTGATCTTCTTCAAAGGAAGGCTCGAAAAAAAAATGCTTTGGTGGAAAATGCTTTGGTTATTGTTACTAACCGCCAATGCCAGGAAAGGAAACCACAAAGAGTGTGTAATCACAATTCTTGAAAAAAAAATTTGTTCGAATACTAAATTGTCCTTTCTTCTTCATCTGAAATCTATGAACGTATTCCAGGTCCGGAGGGATCTCCTTTCGAAGGAGGTGTGTTCAAATTAGAGCTCTTCTTGCCGGAGGATTATCCCATGTCCGCGCCCAAGGTCCGCTTCATCACCAAGATTTATCACCCCAACATCGACAAGTTGGGTCGCATTTGCTTGGATATCCTGAAAGGTAACACGGACGAGGTTCTTCTCTCTTCCTGCAAAAGATTTACTCATAGCTTGCCCCTATTTCCAGATAAGTGGAGCCCCGCCCTTCAGATTCGCACGGTGCTGCTCTCGATTCAAGCGTTACTATCCGCTCCGAACCCGGATGACCCGTTGGCCAACGATGTGGCCGAATTATGGAAAGTGAACGAAGTGGAAGCCATTCGCAATGCTCGAGATTGGACAAGGACCTACGCCATGGGCAACTGAAATGCGCCTTCAACCTCTTACGAAGAAGAATACCTTAAGACAACTATCCACATAATCTTGCTATTATGATCGCCGACGACGATGACGAGTTCAAGTGTGTTTGATCCGACGTCGGTCGCAATCCTTTTTGATCCCCTCATTGTGACATGGACCTTGAACCGCCTAGCTCCGCTTTGATTATAAAGGTGAGAATAAGCTCAGCATTTGAATTTGAACAACATCTCATGTTTATGGAGCCACGGTCAGAAATGCGGTTATCTTACACGGGGATGGTCGATAACTTGTTATTGAACATCGCTTCCATTGCAGATAGATAAATCTACATACAATCCACCAGGATACCACCACCCCCAACACCATTTCTTCTGATAAAAATCACGTGCATTCTCGTCCAAGGCCACACTCTTCAGCCCCAATCCAATCGCCACCAAGTTGAGAAGGTTCCTCCTCTCTTCACCGCCCATTTTCGTTCCATCTGTCTGGATATTCATACACCTAAGATAGCTAGCTAGAGCCCGGATTTGCGACTGATTCCGTGTAGGTATTTGTCCCTCTCACCTCCGACCTCTGAAGCACCAATAATGGCTTAAATAATATCAAGCTGCACTGTTTCGATCGTTCATCATGTAAGAGGAGGACAACGGCATTCAGGAGAAAAAAAATATATTTTATTCGTGATAGTTATCAACCAAACGCGGATATCATTCTTGAACGCTGAGCTCTACAGTTCGAAACACGACTAACTGGCGATGGTTGAACCCTACGTTGGCTGCATTCACTGGCAGATTTGAGAACGTGGCTCCTTGACACAAAGACTGAGAATTTGGGGATCAAAATTTAGATCAGGGTGGATGGTAGATTGTGGATAACGAATGGAGAAGGCGAATTGAACGAATGTATTTGAGGCAAATATGCGGACCGGGTCGGTGTGTCGGTGACATGATCGTCCACTGACTTTAATGAAGCGTGAGCGGACTCCATTTGCCGCCCATCTTGGAGGCCTTGACGATTTCTCGCGTGAGAAAGCATAACAGCCCCACAGCTCCTCCCAATGCAATGCCAAAGATCAATCGGATCTTCCAGTGGAACGGCGAGCTGGACAGCTCCTCGTGGATCTTCTCCACCTGTTCCCGACTATCGCCCATGTTTCCCGAGTTCTCGATGACAAACTGGGCTCGACTGGCCTTCTGCTCCAAGGACATTTGTGCATTGATCATGAGTTTGGACTCTCGCTCACTCAACAAGCGTTGCTCCATGAGCCTTTGTAATTGAAGGTCCTCTTCGCAAGTGACCACGATGATCTTATGCATGTAGTCCACCATGACACCGGCCTCAAAGAGCAAAGGCAGGTCCAAGACCACGTACTGGTGACCACTCAGGGCACACTTGGCCACCTCCCAGCACATCTCCTTGTAAATCTCGGGATGCGTGATCCGATTGAGCTTCTCGCGTTGAAGGTCGTCCTCAAAGATGATCTTCCGGAGCGCAGCTCGGTCCACTTCTCCCGTTTCGGAATGGAACACGCCTGATCCAAAGGCTTCTCGGATCTGGTGCCAAGCCGATCGACCGGGTTCCACGATGCGTCTGGCCATCAAATCCGCATCGATGATGGGCACACCCAGATCCAGGAACATTTTCCCGATGGTGCTCTTACCCGTGGCCACACCACCGGTCAAGCCCACCAAGAACATGCTGCGTGCGTTACTCTCGTAGTGCTTGTGTAACGAGCAAACGCCTTCCTAGTTCCTACACACCAATCAACATTGCGTTTGGCAGGTCGAGAACAAAATCAGCGTCCAGGGACTACTTACTACTCGTTCACTCGCTCACTCACTCACTGCTGGATCTATCTTAAGTTGAACTCATTAGGTCATATATGCTTAGTACTCTGGGGTGAACGTATGTGTACGTATGTTTGTAGTTTTCAGGAACAGACACTCACTCAACCACCACCATGATGGTCATTCATCAGCACTGATTCTCGACTCTCTAGTTGGATAGTTTGCGTTTCGGGATCCAGAGGGAGCGGGAGTAGGGATCTCATGTTGCGGATTGAGCGGGAAGCTGGTCCTTCCGGTTTTTGAAGGTTTCTTCATTCGTCGCTAGGCGCAGTTTCGTGGCCTTGTTCAAGTTGCGGAAGGTGTATTGTATTGCAGGAAGATTGGGGCTAACCAAATTCAAATTTAATAATTGGTGGGAGCAGGCAGATGTTTTTGATCCGGTAGCACATTTCAAGTTGGATTTGGATAAATTTTTTGACAAGCATTTCATTCAAGGGCTAGTTGTGTCTGCCAACTCAAATTCTTGGTAGACCAATTACCATCTAAATTTTAAATGGTAAACATCAGGCAAATTATGATCTTTCACATTTTAATAGTGCTGAGGATTAGTTGGATTCCCTGTAATGTATATTTTCTGGCCCCAGGAAATTGGGCACATGATATTTCTAACTGAGCTGATCTCAATCATTGATCTTTTGCCATCAATCCTACTTTGTTGAAGGAGACCACTTGACGGAAAATAAGGCGCCAGGGCTGAGATCAGGGGGAAAACGGAGTGTTTAGAGCTCTCGTCAATCGAGGCTCGAGATCGAAAAATCGGCCCTCTTGATAACGAGGGTTTCCAGGAATTGAGGTCCTCTTTTAAGTATTTGTTCGGGAAAACATACATCAAGGGGATTGTTTGTCTCTTGTCAGATTGGTAATCTCTCCGAATGAAATATTGACAAAAACTGACGACATGGCGGCAACCCTGAGTGTTCCAACATTGAGACGAAGAACATGCCTGCACGCACATCCTTCAGCAAATGGAAACTGGGAAACTGGGATCGATTCCGTAATGGCCTTGCAACATGATACCATGATTGGTCCAATTGGCCAGATCCAGCCTACTTGGTGCTTGATACATGGCTATCTCTTTTAATCTATGGTTCTTGTGAATATGCTACTTGTTGGAAAACAAGGAACAACAAAATGCTTCAATTGGACTCTTGAACTTCCAATCAGGTTCCAAGCTGACAAAGATCATCTTTCTTTTTATACACGGTGGTACACGCACCACTGTTTGAGTTCCAAGACTTCTAGGAACGATTGCTGCACATGCAAAATGAATAACTTTGATTAAAAAAAAATCAACGCTTGTGTTGTTTGCTCAGATCAGTAGGTCAATCCACTTAAAATGTACAAGAAGAAAACAAACGTTTTGGAAAACGTTATTGACAGCTGTTATTATCACTCTTAGTTAGGTTTCTAGTTGAAATTTCATCAACAATTGTTGGGCAGATGATTTAGATATCATACTTCAAGATTAGCATTATGCATCAAACTTGTCCACAAATTGCTCCGATTAAACTTCGAAGCAAATGCCAAGAAACGCTACTTTCATAAAGTTCAAAAATAGAAAAATAGAGCAAAAATGTTGCAACTGTCTGAAGTATTAAAAAAAGCTAAAAATACTCTTCGATAATACCTAAAAATTATTCAAGATGGATGTTTCACTATTGTATTTTTATAATTATATTTATATAAATTATGACCAAAAACGATTCTTGCGTTAAGTGGCATATTTGAAAATAAAACTGTTAGACGTATCTTAATACCATTTAAATCATAATCTAAGGAACTGTAGCTATCATGTTCGGGAAAAAAGGACACCCAATTGTGCATTTTGAATAAGTTTTATCTGACACTTGTTCCTATTTTTAGCTTTTAAAGAAATCTGAATGAAGAAAAAAATAACATTTTTTGTTCTTTTCTAGCTTCCCCAAAATAAAACATATCACGTGGCAAAAACTTGTAACATAGTGCTGGGACATATTTTAGCACAAAACGAAACTTTCAAATTGTAAAATCTAGGCATTTACTAAATAGATATTTACAAAAATTGATCACTGCATGTAGCTAAGTGTGGTAATATTATTGATCGGCTAAGTTTTGAGACGCGAAAACTTCATGTAATGCAAATAATTTATCTGAGCCACTTTCAAAGATGGATGTTTCCAAAAGTTGTTCTTCTTGTTCATATGATAAAGCAAAATGCAACTGAATATCTTTGCATTTGAGCAAACCCTCAATTAGAATTTGTAACCAATGTGTAAAGAGTAACCCTCTTGCTGCTTGTCGCTTGCGCAATTGTCATTCAAGGAAAAAATCGAACCCAACACCTATCGATTCTGAAAAGGCTTTCGTACATATTGATCCCTTAGATTAGTTCCAAGGTCACAGAGACAGCATAACAAATCCCACATGGTCTACCTTTACGGTTCCTTCTGCAATGTAATGAAAAAGACCCAGCATGTAATTTCCACTCGTTCGCTTTGTACAATTGGCACCTACTCCATTGTGCTGGGGTTTTCGAAGTTCAAATTTCATGCGATGTACTAAAATTAAGCATCAGAACGATACTCGTTTAGTAAAGATCAAGGTGATACATCCAAAGAGCCTTGAATTGTCCAAAAAATATATGCCCTTGAGCGCTGTAGGAGAATAAATTTTTGTTATTAGGTTTTGGTTTCGGTACGCTGAGTCAGATATGCTCATTGAAACCAAAGGCAATCAGGGGCAATAAAAATCGGACTTTTCAAGGTATTCTTGTAATCTGTCATAAAAAGACTACATGGCATTGCCCAAAACAATATCATTGAATGCTCTTCTAAGGAGCAATCATTTCAATATTTTGTTGATATTGTATATTTTGAAACTTGTATAAAAAGTTTAAACAAAAAAAACTTACAGAGCTATTTCCCTTACTTGCTCAATTGCCAAAATACCTTAGGGCATCATCAAACACCAAAAATTTGAACTCTTTGTTATGAAATAACCACATTCCATGTGCACAACATGGCTTCTTCCCAAAAACGAAGCTGCGCAACATACGCGTACTCGATCCATTCATGTGGAGGATGTTTTTTACCTCGACTTCCAGTAAGACTGATGGAAAAAAATGGGTGGATTTCTTGTTAAATATCAAGTGGTGCAAAAAGGGAATGGGACAGAATGGGAAGCCATCAATATTGACGTTGTTCAAGGGAGCATCCTTGGACCAACCTGTTTTCTTATTTAAATTGGTGATCTCCCTTCATCAATTCATAGACAATTACCTGGCAATTCTTCTTTAAGTGCATTCGATGGTCACACAAAACTCGGAAATGCTTGAGAGATGGAAGGAAATGATATTTTAACCCTACATGCCTATCTAACCCTGGTAACTTTAGGGACCCTAAGCCTTGTTTTTTTATAAACACTCTTACATCAGAGTCCAGACTTGGACATTACTCAGTATGAGCATCCACTCACCATTCCGATTGGCGTATGCTCATCCTGAATAACGTCCAGGCATCAAACTCCTAGAAAAGACCCCTGAGAAACTCACCTGTTTTCCTGTATACAAAAAAGTGCCCATTATGCACTTACGATCCAAAATAGATATAAATTAGCAGACTTATGTAGTGGGCAGTACGCACTTTAACGAAAATAATATAAAGCTCTTCACTTGGGGTCAAAAACAGCAGAACGCAGGTCCAAGATCTGAAAGGCGCAAATTCAACCTGTTTTTCAAAATAAAAAAATCTTGGCACCATCGTCCAAGAAAAAATGAAACCTTTGGCGCATATAGCAGCAATTGTCAGAGAGGCTCACTATTGTGACAAGTGAAGAGAACTTTTTCGCTTCGGACAACTCGTTTTAGTGTAGGTGGAGATCAAATGTACGAAGACTTTATTCCCCAACATCTATATTTCAACTTACGATTGTGGAACTCATAGTCAAGAAGGATATTGAACTCCCCGAGGATGTCCAGAGAGGTGCATCACTAAGATTGATTCTGGAGCCTTTTGGTTCGTACGAGGACAACCTGAACCATTGAGACTGAAGATCCTTAAGAAAAGGAGGGAGAGCTAAAGGGGATGCTGCATAGAGATGCTTAAAATCATGCCTGAGCTAAAACAATTGATGGGCAACTCTCGTCTCCCCCTCGTGGATCACAAATTTGACACCAGTGCAAATGCAAACATTAGTCTAGGGTTACCCAGAGCATTCTTTGGGGTCAGGAAATATTTCTTCACTAGGAGAAGCCTCGTATTTGGAATACTCTCCCACTGGAAACAAGAATTTTCGATTGGCATTTTGTTCAAAAGCTGGTGGGATAAGTTCCAAGTTATCTACACCCAGGGACTGATCTGTTGTTAGTCAATCTCGTCACTTCAATGTTCTACTAAGACTAGAAGGTTCGTGAAGAAGTTATATCATTGGTTCCAATATATAATTATTGAATTGTTACAAGCCACAATAACCCTAAATATGATCAATTTTGTTCATGCCATTGGCAAAATGTCAGCCTAAAAGACTTTGTTTTCCGTGAAACTGGTTTGCCAAATGCTTTCGGGACCAAAAAAGGGCTCTTTCGGCATCTCATCGATTGCAAATATGTACCCAAACTGACGATGCAAGTCTCATTTCCGTCTAGTTAAACGTGACTTCAAAGTGGTCGATGAATGACGACTTCTGTTTTAGGTTCAATTAAGGACATCTTTTAAAGTGGACGGACTAGCATAATAAAGGAAGAACGTTTAATCGAAACAGACAGAATGGTAATGAAAACAAGTAAAAGGCGATTTATGGAAAATATTTTGATGCACTTAAAAGTCAAATTGATCCGAGATGACGTATGAAATGAGTCAAAACGGAGGTTCCTGGCAAATAAAAGTAGCTAAAGCGGAAAGTAACCCCAGAGGCAAAAGGGGCAAATAGAGTGGGTTTGATGACAAAAATGCCGGAAACATTCAAATAAAGTAGAGAAAGTGGATGAAAATTGGGGGAAAAATTGAGCGAAAGTGGCTCAATAATGACCTGATTGACCTAACTAAAATCAGACCTGCAAGCAGAGGTTTGACAAAATATAGTATAGTAGCTTTAAAAATACGAATCTGATTCGCCATTATAGAAAGTCCTTTACCAAAATATGATTTATCAAAAAAAATCTCCTTTTCCAAAATGAGATATCACGCTATCAGATCTTTAGGCTTTAGAATTGACCATTTCTTCAAGGCTCAACCGACAAGAGATTCCATTTTTTTGAAGCCCTAAAGGGTCGGTCAATCTATCCAATCAGATAACCGTACTAATTCAAGTACGAACGATGCTTTCATGTCATAATGTGGCATTTGCCCCTGAAGGGAGTCAACTAATGAGTGTTTGCGGGTACCGAATCTTTGCTATTCAGAGATGTGCTCATCATCAATCTTACCATGGATCATGAGGTGAAGACGAATCTTTATGTACATCCATGTGTTGTTGCACACTCACTTCAGACCTTTTGATATGCAAGATCGACTCTATTGAGGATGAGTTGAAGCCTCCGAGGTCCTTCTTTCAACAATACTAGAGGCATTGCAGACGTTGCGAGCTTAGAGAGCTCGAGTAAAACTAATTAGATCTGCTCAGCCGTCGAGCCTTGACGTTAGGGTCATGCATAATTACAGAATTAATTTGTCAGAGGACCCCTCCGATTCATCAATTTACGAATGCTAAGGCTCCACTTTCCAGGGTATTGAAGCGATTGGAACATGGAAATAAAGCAATATCGTCATGTAAAGTTCAATTTCAAGCACTTTGTTTGGCTTCTAAAATTCGTCAGAGGGAAGTTTTAAAACCATAATAACCACGCGATGATCAAGCACTTGAAATGCATACTCACATTGGTTCTCGTCGGCATGTTTGAATTCACATTCATCCCCGAAAGTTCCCCCTTCTCTGGATTGAAACATTCAAAGCCATCCATTTGAATGGTAATTAATTCTGAGATTGGGTAACCAGATTACAATTTTGTATGAAAGACTGCCTGCTTCACACAGGGACCTTTTACATTCCACTAGAATGAACCAAAGGCTAATTTGAATTCTCGACATGCCCGCTTACGCTTATGAATTAGGGCTTCTATTTTAATTCATTTCTCGTTGCAATATCTGCCCACCACCGTTTAGGCTCTGACCCTCCGACCCTCCGACCAACCGACCGACCGTCGGTCCACAACGACTCTTAAATGTTGTCCCTGTTCAGGGAATTTGACCACAGGAGTCAAATTCCCTGTCAGACCAACTGTGAAGGCTGACCATTCTATTAAGTCGTCATTTACTGTTAGTACATAGCATGTACGGAGGTACGGGACGGACATCCTTTCCGCCTTAAAAGCTCCAATTCCTGGCCACTTTCCTGCGTCTATTCATACTCCTTACGACCCTTGAGTCTTGACCAACCGAAAGACAGAGCAACAAGGCGCCCCTGCTAGGTTCGTTGGCCTCCTATCCCGCCGTCCCATGTGCGAATAAGATAAGGCCCATGCATGTGTGGTTCCATTGTTCTCCCTTAGTCCCAACTCCTAAGGCTCGCGAGTGCCAGATATGAGCTCCACTTGAGACTGTCTTGGATGGAGTAAGTCCCTCATGATTGACTATGATTTAGTTAACAACTAACGACGGCGCCTCAATCGTCGATCTCATGAACCTCGAAGGTAGGCAGAGAGGCAGTAGGCAGTAAATACATTTGCACAGTCTTTATCAGCGGGGTGCATGTTCCCGTCTCTTGTTGGTACTCCAGGATTTAGCCAGGATAGAACCGGGAAGCAGTCTCTCAGCCAAGTCGAAACACGGGAGTGCTTGCTAATGTCACGGTAGACTATACTATACTAGGTAAACTACTATACATGTTGTCAGCAACGACCACGCCATTTCTCTACTACTTCCAGGACTCGTCGAGGGCCACAATCCCGCCATCCGACCTTTATCCATTCCATGTCGTCCTGCTCGCCCACCAAAGGCTCCACCACGCAATAACCCCGTCCTGTCCTCGAGGCAATCCTGACTCCCACAGAGTGAGAAGGGAGTTCACGGAACATCCAGGCCGGCCGGCCGGCCTGACGTTCTGTTCTGAACTGAAACGAGTCCTCCATCCATCCCCCCACTTCCGATCCAGCTGTCGGCTCTCACAGGCCTGGCACCAAAGCCCACAAAGCCCAAGGACACCCTGTTCTCAGTGTGATCCATCCTGTTCTTGAAAGGATAATCACAGCCGACATCGCACGCGAGGACACTCCAGGCACTTTCCGAACGAAACCCACGACCACGACCACGACGACGACTGGTAGGACTACCACTAAAGCTACTGCTACCACCGATCCAACATTTCGAAGACCAATTTGGAAGTGTAGTTGAAGGACAGGGAACAGAGCGAGAGGCAGTAGCACACGCCGAGGTGCGGTACTAAGTCGTCTTCCTCTTCGATCCTGGTACCTTCCCGGCTTAGCGGAGGAGTGGTGGTGGGTGCCCTTCACGTCTTCTCTCCCTCCAACCCACCACAGCCTCACTCACTCGTAGAAGGCCTCGACCATTGGGCCACGTACATACACTGACATCGAGGGAGGCCCATGCAGGCCGTGGTGCCTTCGCGGAGAATGCACTGAAGAGTACCACTACTACTACTACTATTAGTACTACCTTGGCCCGGACGGATATTTTCGGCACGGAAAATGATGGTCGCTGGTGGTTTGGCGGGTGGCGAAGTGGCAAAAGAGAAGGCAGGAGGCTCCTTGGAAGTGAGGAGGAGTGTGTGACTAGTAATCTACTGGTTTGGTCCTGTAAACTCAGCCAGCAGGGAATAGGAATTCTAGTTGAAGAAGAAGCACAAGGAGCAGAAGAAGAATAAAAAAAAGGAAAGAACAGTGGAAGAAGACGAGGAAGAGGTTGATTACTTCTCTCTCTGTCTCTTGTGGGGGAAAATCAGGATTGATTTTCAGCTTTGGCTTTGTTAGAGGTGCTACATTGAGGACTCATGTGCAACAGTTTTTGACGTATCCACATCCTTCTGTGAGTCCGAATCAATTCTACCTCACCTCTGTAGCTAGCTGGTGATTCTAAAACCCCTTGAGAACGAGGTGCACACTTGGTCAAAGGCCAAACACCTTCATTGCCATCGGCATCATCATCAACAACAGTATCAGTTCTACTAATACTTCCACCACCAACAGCACCTTTACCATCATCATCAAGAATCCATTAGGTGCAACTTCAAAGAGACTTGTGTTTTGGGCTCAACGTGGTGGAATTGTAACATCGTCTTGAGAGCAGGTTTCAGAGGCGTCGCTGTCCATTTTTCCGATATTTATTGCAACATTTCGGTTCATGGGCGTGTGAATAACGTCACAAGTTGCTTCCGTTTGGCCTTTGTAGTCCGCGGCCGTTTTTGAGTGACTGGAACACGGGAGGACATCCCCTCCAAAAAAGCCGCATCATGCCGTTATTCGGGAAAAAGAGTGATAAGTCGAAATCCTCGCCAAAAGAGGACAAAGAGGATAAGAAGAGCTCCAAAGTGCCCACTGTGGAAGACAAATACATCCTGAAAGATGTCTTGGGAACGTAAGTATCCACGCTATTCCATTACCACGAGTACTTACAGTGACTACCATTAAATCTCGCGCTTTGCCATCAAATCCTATCTATCTCCATTTCTTCGATCATCAACTCGAGCTTCAAAATTCAGACGCTTCAAATCAATTCCAGACCAACCCCAATCTCCGAAACAGCTCAGCACTTGACGGAGACTCGTGTCTTTCAATGTCCCAGTAGGTGCTTTGGCTGGACTCCTCCCGTTCTTCCGAATTTTTGCGGGAGGACGACGGATTTGTTTATTTTAATGGTAAACAAGCAAGGGGGATCTCATTCCGAATCACTCGCCAACCTGAGATCGAAAATGCTATGCCATCATTATCGGCAGTATTATTTCATGAGCTCTGTAATGGAGGGGTAGACATCGGCGAGTTTGTACTCCACGGAGGACTCGGAATTCAGTGGATTCGTTCAAGTTGATGAGGCAGCATGTTTTGGCCAATCCAGTGGCACCTTCAGCGCTCTGGCTTCAAGGTCGTCTCTGTCGTTTTCGTTGTTGGCTAGGGAAGTCGGGTGAATTTTTTATATTGATGAGTGTGTGTGCACGGTATGCGCGTATGTATTTGTGCGTGTGTGTGAGAAAGAACGAGCGAAGAAAGATGTCATGATTAGGATTCGAAACAAATTTGCGGTGGGAATTGACTCCTTTTTCCGCACGATAAGTGATCGAGGGGTGCTGAAACGTGGATTAGCCATGTTGACTTCTTGGCTTTAGTGAGCCATAAAACACAAAGCTCGGCTGAAATGATAAGTGATATTGTTACAAGCCCCTGTGTATGTGGCTTTACGTGCACATGTAATGTTTTTCTCGCGATTTATGGCTAATATAAGTCCGGGATTGAACTCTTCGATAACACTTGGGGCTATGTCGAAATCGTACTTCCTTGGCTTCTCTTCGACCTTGAGTCAATCATGGAGACGACAATTGGCCCTTAATGTGTTTGATTGGCTTTAGTGATAGTATGTCATTCCAAACCCATTATGGCTCCTCTTGCCAAGTTGGCAGTTGACAGAATACGACGACTATCACTATCAATGATATTCTCAAGAGGCAGAACCGTACGAGATTTGCTTCCGGAGTGTAATTACACTGTTTCCAATTTCACGCTCCTTGGTTCCGATTCTTTCCTCCGTAGTCGTACAAGATCTACTGAAAGATCGGAGTCCATTTGAAGCGCTGAAGGACATCCAGGACTCGGACCGGTGAGCCATCGTTGTCAACAACAATAACAGCATCAAGAACATCAAGAACATCATGCAGAGGCAGGGATTACTGCTCAACGAAGAGGCTTTCGCAACTTTGGAAGCTCTTTAACATTTGCTTCGGCTTCAGGGATCACAGCCGCTGCCAGTTTCCGTCGTAGAAAAGTTACCCGTCTCTCGGAGCTTTTGAAAAATTTGCTTGGCTTTAATGATGACTCACAAAAAAGTTTGACGGAAGGCTTTTTGCGTGTGAGCTCGAGAGTTCGTCTGAAAATCAGAAGCATCTGGAACATTGAAAATACAGGAGACTAACTGAACCATTTGGGACTTACGGTCAAAGGTCTTGGATGTTCCAAAGGAGTGCTTCCGATCCTACTCAATGCCGACGCACAGAGACATAATACCCAAAACGAGATCTGCGGATCTAAAGGATCTGATTCATAGTTCAGTTTCGTTACAGTTACAGTATAAACGCTACAAAACATGGAATGTTGTTCACCCCAAAAAAGATTAAATGACATGTCTGGCTCTTGTCCCAAGACCAACTGGATGTTGTTTACTCTTCTCAATCTAAGATCTGCTTCACCAAGGAAAGAAAATAATGATCCAATCTTCTCCAGAGTTTGAACCCTTCTTTAGAGGACTTAACCGTCTGGCCTTTTTCCACTAGAACTTGATCCAAACCACTGGAGTGTATAGTGCATTCAATTTGAGGGCGGACTTCTACCAAAGAGACCGACGTTTGAATTTTGGAATGCATTTCTCTATCCTATGGGGACAATGAGAATTTTCATGCATTCCTCTGGCTCTTCATTATGCCAATTGCAAAACGTGGCGTGAATGTTAGAGAGGAAAGAAACCAAATTGGTTCAACTGCGTCACTTGGATGAGAAGTGATTGGGATCACAAAAAAGAGATGCCCGACCAAGTTCAAATCTAGTCCAGTAGTTCAAAGCTAAACTTGGATCCCCTGATGTCGAATCGGTTTCCCAGGCAAAAGCCATTACTGTTTTGAAACTCTTTGGCATCCGACCTCATTTGGTAGTGGTTGAATTCTTGCGTTGACATGTCATACTACTATTTCTGTGGCACAATCCAGGTACAGAGAGCTATGTAGGCATAACCTTGCTGATAGAATCACACCAAGTGTGCTGTATTCCATGGAGCACCTGCCGCCTTTCTTGACTATTTCCAGATCAATGTACGGCAAACCCAACCAACATGGCCACTTCCTGTTTTGGCTCGGGTCCTTAAAATACCATGTGGTAGGTTTTCTATTGGGACCAAGAGAACGAGCCTTGAGGTTATGGAAATTTGGCATGGCCATTACGGAAGACTCTCATCGTATATTCTGTACTCGTTTGGTGGCATGATTGAGTATTGGATTTGCGATGTCAACCGGGCAGACTTTCCTGTTGGCATTGAGGTTGAGGTGCGATTCAGCCCCAATGACCGGTTCTTCTTCGGATTTTTTGCCCATCGATTTTTCTCTCTGGTCCAGTGACAAAAACAGGTTCTCGCGTGGTTGAAACGACAAGGCCTTGCTCTAAAGTGTTTCAGTCATGCGCAAAAGGCAACTTTTTTTTTAAGTGAGTAAGCTGCGCCTGCAAGAGAACTGCTTGCTGAACTACACTTCTGGTAGTTGTTACACAAGGTAATTATGCCTTCTGGAATACAGAAAAGTTCAGTTCTCACTGTTCCAGGAAAAAAAGGAGCTCCTCTAGCTCCTCAAAGAGTTCTTTGAGAGACCCTCGTCAATGTCTTTGTTCTCATTTTATTCAATCAGCCTCTCCTGTCAAATGAAAAAAAAAACTTTCCCTTTCAATATCGATGACAAATGGGACGGATTTTTCTACCTAAATATCCCACTTGGACCTTTGGGAAGATTTTGCGATTGTACGGACATCTTGGGTGTTTTCCTCCTTCATCGCAGGCTGACCCATAATCTCAAGAGATCAACCGCATTATTCAAATCTTATTTGAGCACGAATGTGACGGTCTGAACAAAAGAATAGAATTGGATAATCTTGCCAGCTTAACCGGAATGTTTGTTCTTGTGGATATTGTTGTACCTGCCTCGTTGAGCTGAGGGCGGTTGACGGGGACAGCCCCGACAACTCTTTCAAACGCGTGGTTGGTAGATGGCTTGAAGAAGACCGATTGATGGCCTCGTCGTCTTATCCTGCCAACTAATTGTGTCCCCTGTCATTTGCTGTGTTTGCTGTTCCAGCATGGGCGAGGTCCACTTTCACATTCATCTGTCTTTTGACCGCTTTGGTTGGTTGAGATGGAAAGAAAAACGAAAGGGAGAAATTCCTAGAGAGAGCACTAAATCTAAGGCTGAGAGTGTTCTTTGGTTTGTTCCATCATCACTCATAAACTGATCATATTTCATGCGTGTTTGTGAAAGATTGAGGAGCAGCCAGAGACCAAGGGCATGTCAGATCCATATCTCCTTGGGATGTGGGTACTACCTACTCATGGGTATGCCTGGAGATTTTGAGGGCTCTCGTACAGGTTTTAAGCACAATATGAGGGATCATCACTAAGTTCCAGGTTCCCTCAATTCAGCAGTTGCATTACTTCATTGAACTTGATCTTCTGGAAGTGCATTACTCTCTGAAGCACCCAAGTACTCCACCTGATTCTCAAACGCCTTCAATACTCCGGCTTCTTAGTTCATCTTGGAGTGGACAACTCAAATTTACGACCCAGCAATCGTGTTCGTTGTTCCACAAGTCCTTTTTGTTTAGTTGGAGGCTTGAGAGAGATGAGCGAGAGAGAAGAGCTGAAGGGCAAGTAACCCTTTCGGCATTCCCTCGTCGAGTTCTGAAGGTCTTCTTGCACCTCGTTCGACTTGGAACCAAGTTCACATGATCAAGGAAAGGGCTGGTTCCAAAACTGACCAATTGTTCCCGTTCTTCTCCTCGGGAAAGGCCAAAAGAGTTGGAGCTGCTCGAGAGCACAATTGTGCGCTCTGATGCGTTTCCACGCTGTCTATACCGAGGGGTTATTACTAATAAAACATCGAGATTTTCCATCTGGTGCCTGCCCTTTGTAGTGCTTTGGAACGAAGTGGTCCACTCCACTAGGGCCCATTTTAAATGTCCTTGGCCCTAGGCTTAAAGACATTCTAAGGCACGTCTCGTATTACGAATGTGAATCGGAGAAGATCTGGAGAAGGATTAGGAGAAAAAAGTCTCGAGTCATCATTTCATGGCGCTCAAAAGAGCTATTAGACCAGGCTAAGCATATTCCCGTTACTTTTTTTGAACAGATATTCCGGAACTTTTAGATCAGTGAGCCACAATCCAGTCGTGCCTCATTCTTCTTCAGATACAGTATCGTGTAAAGATGATATATCAGCAACAACCACGACGACGACAGCGGAGAAAGAACGTTCTCCTCTTTATGACGTCCTCAATAAAGGAAATATCATGGAGTTCCACTTTCAACGTGTGTGCTCAATGGCCTCGTATTTTTGTCGGCTTTAATAGCCTTTGGTCGGGCTATTATTGCGCAATTTGGACCAAATCTACTGGAGATGATTCAACCACCACTTTTGGTCTTTTTCACGAAACTCTGGCTAAAGCAAATATTACGAGCCAAATGACGGGCTCAGGAGAGCCCTTCTTAAATTGCAACTCGTACCAGCCTTTGGCGATGAAGACCCTAAAATAGGCCCGACAGATGGCGCTGGAAAAATTGAATGTAGTTGGTGGAAATAGACAAAGCTTTCTGAAAGTTTATCAACATATGTAATGTATTCGCAAATAAGTAGACTTTGAAGGACTTTGTGTGACTTGAGGCCTATAACCAAATACGAGTGAGGTGCTGCACATCACGGAAACAATTAGACCTGAGGTAAATCATTAATGCAATCTTGGTCCAACTTTGACGGAGGACCAAGGCCATCCAATCTAAAAAGATGCTGACGCTGACAAGATTATTCAATAAAAAGCCATCAGCATTGCAATCACCGAAATTACTTCCAAATGAACTTCAGCATTAGCGTTCGTTGAATATCCATCTCATGCGGCCTCCTACCTGGAACGCCAGGCTGACATCTCTTGTCTTGTGCTTACAAGGCCTTTTGTTCCGGCTCTTGACGTTCTAGCGTCTTACTTGTCTCACTCTGATGTTAGAGGCTGAAGGTGACAAAGCCAGAAGCCTTCACGATGAAGAAATGCACATACCCTCTCCCTTCCCCTTATGGAGTTCCTTATTTTCAATGGGATCTTCCAAGTACGGACCAAGCACATGCTCGATTTAGTCTCATGGCTCTGCGTAAACGAAAGAAAACGGCTTTCTCAGGCAGACCAACCAGAAACACAGAGAGGAAGCCCGCTTTTGCTTTTCACTTCCAAGCTGCGTTTTCAAGATATGACGGACTTGACAGCTGATCATGTTGGACGTGGTTGAACTTGTCGGTGGAAATGGGAACAAAGATTGGATCCAACCTCGTTCAATGTACAAAGGGAGAAGTGGAAGGAGCGGAGATGAGATCAGTTCCACTCGTCGTGTGCTATACTTCCCAGTTTTTGTAGTTCAAAGGGTTTGGTTACGATGGTTTACTTTGACATGAGGTTTCCTCTTGAGTCGTGGGGGACTTGGGGGATTTTGAGCGAGTAATGATGTTTGGTCGTTTGTATCAACAAGCGAACTCTAAAGATGTCAGGTTGGCACTGACCCTTACGAAATTGGCTTCTCATCACATCAGGTTTAATAGTGTTGCTGCTGCTGCTGCTGCCGACTAGCAGACTCGTTCAAAAAGCAATGAAAACCTACGAAAACGAGGACGCCCCCTTCAAGCTCTCTTTCACCCATGCGCTTTAAGGGCTCTTTAGTGAGATAAAAGAGCGCTAGAAAGGAAAAAGTTTTTTGATTAATTTTTTCTAGCCTAGAACAAAATTTGCATTTTGATGAACTTGGTTAACTTTGTATTTATGTTTCAGTACTACTGAGTCTCCATCATGTCATGTGCTCGTTTCTTATTTCTTGCAGGGGTGCGTTTTCTCAAGTCCGCTTGGCCGAGAGCAAAGACAATCCGGGCAGACTTCATGCCATCAAAGTGATAGATAAGAAGGCGCTCAAGGGCAAAGAGGATTCCCTGGAGAACGAGATCAGAGTTCTTAGAAGGTGAGTAACTGGCAAAACTTGGCTCAAAATTTGATTGAGGGCACTCGAAATTGAAAACTTCACTGGGCTATAGCGGGAGATTGTCCTTGTAGCGAAGCTACTGCTTTTCGTTACTAAGCAGGTCGTTGACGGCCTATTTAACGTAAAGCGATAGATGACGAGATAACGAGCGAGGCTCATGGTGACAGTTCAACCACCCGACTCTGATTTGAGCTAGGCTCCCAACGAGCTTTAATTAACTCTTTATCCTCGGGTTTTTTTATTTAGTAGCCACTCTAGTAAAGGTCAACGCAGATCAGAGGGTCCTCATCCGGAATCTTCATTAAGCCGACTACTCGTTTCGAGAATACAGAACTGTCTTATGGAAGTGAGATTAACAACCAGACGAGGGGATTGTTCCGCACAACGATGACGTGTTAGCTGAGGAATGGAAGAGACCGCCAATGGACCTTGTATTGATTTTGACCTTGGAGAAGGCCGATCTTGGATGCACAGAGCCCAAGTGTGAATGTGTGTAATATTGTCCATATGTGATGAATGAAAGGGCGAATGAATGAATGGAAGCAGGCTTCCAATAAAGTATTATGGGCGTCATGAATCGCTCTTGGCCAATAATGTAGATCCATATCTCCATACATCGAAATGGAGTAAATATCGTGGCATGACAAGGAGGGAGCGTCCTTCGTTTCGTATTGTGCACGTGCAACGAATGCCTTACGAAGCAGCTGGAAACTTGGACTTTTCTTAAGAAACTCGTTATTTTCCAAGCGTTCGGTTCACCCACCTGTTTATTAATATTGAAAAAGACCAGTGGCTTGGCCAACTTTGCCCCGATTACCCGGACAAACATGCTTCAATTAGTTGGTTCCACCGCGAGTTTTGCAATTTTGTGGAACAAGTTTCCGAATCTGGAATAAGTAATCACATCATAGCTCTCAACTCTCAAGAGACATGGGAGCCCTTCGGTCCTTGGTCCACTTCCAAATGGAACGAAGAAGGGCCGAGTTTTGTTTGTGTTTCGGCCTTCGTTGTGTGGGTGTGGGTGAGGGTGTGTACTCAAGAAGACGTTCCAAAAGGGAACAACAAACATTGGAGGGAATGAGTTGGCCTCGCTCTCTACTTGAGAGGGATCTGGCTGAACATCTGGCTACTTTACTAGATCAACATGTAGTTTAAGATTATGATTTTACGCCCATATCAACCAACCAACCAACCAGCCAACCAGCCATATTTGCTAATGAGATGTTATTATCGGTTTATTTGTTTCTCCTTTACTCAGGTTGGACCACCCAAATGTTGTAAAACTTCTGGAAGCTTACGAGAGCAAATCTTCCGTCTACCTTGTTATGGATTTGTAAGTGGACCCGTCTCATTTGAACTAATCTATTAATCTACCTCTTTCAGATTACATCATCCTAATATAGTTGAACTTCTTGAGGTTCACGAAGAGAAAAACAAAGTTTATTTAGTAATGGAACTGTGAGTAACGGACAATTGCTACTGCTGGCTTTGAAGGGAGGTCGTTCTGATTGTTTGAAGACCACCTTCTTTGCTCATAATCATGAGTGCAAGTTTTTTTTTTAAATTTTTTTTTTGTTTTCTCTGTTCCAATAGTTTGATGGGTAAACTCTCAGTTTTGTTCCTCCTCTCGTACTTATGTT
>NC_081448.1:13698898-13747838 GCF_007210705.1 Tigriopus californicus
CCTTCCAAATCCTTGTTTATTTTTTATACGGGATTTTGTTTCGTTCACTTTCTCTTGCGTGTGTGTTTGGTTTTCACACACACTAATGTTCGAAATGGGCGGGTGGGTGGGTGTAAGGCATTTTTTGAGGGGCATTATTTTCTGTTTATCATCTTCTTTGTCATCATTATCATCTTCTTGATCTTGTTCTTATTGGTATAAACATGTGTTCAACTATATCCTAGGTTTGAGGCTTTCTCATTCTGGTTGCTTCTTGAGTTCCCTTAAAACTCTTCTCCTTCTTAAAACAACACATCCGCAGTTTCTCTGAGTTTTCAAGCCCTTTTGTTCCACAACTGTAAATAACCTGAATGTTCTCTGAAGTTATCATCACTTATCATGCACATTGGGGTTTTGCCATTTTGCTATTGTAGAGATTTTTTCTTTCTCATAAAATCACTTATTGTTCGAGCATGAGCTACCGCTGCTTTCTACTAAATAGATCAGAATAGTGAGGATGAGGATGACTTGGATATGACAGTGCTCTGTCATGTCACTGTCTTTCATTCATTCACTCACTCTCATTATTCTAAGTCTTCTTCTCGTTTTCTCCTTTCTTGGCCCCACTCTTTGCATGAATTGATCTGAAATGTTCCACGAACCATCGTGGGAACACTTTTCCCCCTTCTCTCTCTTTGTAGTTCCGCCACTCTCAGTATGACACCTTTTTCCCAGGTAGCCAAGAAATGCTGGAACTGGAGCAAATTCGAATGTACCATACCCTACTGCTACACTTTACCACCACAATTATTACTAATTCCAAGACCTATCATTGAAGCTCGCATAGTTAGAACCGAAAGATAGAGACACGGAAATTGTTGATGTGTTGTTCTGAGATAACTACCTCCCCCAAACTTTTCGATTTATTTTATTTTCACCAAACAGCTTAGTTCCGCTTCTTTTTCTTCTTCTTCCTCTTCTTCTTCTGCTCCATCTTCCTCTTCCTCCGTGGATCTGAGTCCCAGTTTTTGGCTGATCCAAGCCACCTTCTGTGGTGATTGCACCTGTTTTTGAGCCGAGAATTTTTGAGAACAACCCAACTATCAGATATGCTATTTCATATCAAAGTTTGAGCACCACTCACTCAACCTCGCTGAACGGTTTCCAAGTTGACCTTGCTTTCCATTCCTGAATAGAGCCCAGGGACCGTTTCTTCGAGCATTCCACCTCCATTGTCAGTCCTTTCTGTCACGTCTTTCAATGGCACAAATGTACTCTTCGTAGTTTTGTGAACCAAACTCATACAACTGCTACTAGCACCACATTCATACATGTACATATCTCCATGACTCATTGGGACTGGAGATAGATACACTCTACTATTCTGGCTCTAGTCACCATTCGGTCCCTGGGCTCGAGCATTGTTTGAAAGATTGATATTGCGTTTACATAGCATACGTGCTATGTAGAAGCTGCTCTTCCAGTTCCTTCTCTTGTTCTTCCTTGTATTGAATTATTCATGTACGGAAACAAGACATTTGGACACAACCGACAGTTCCGGCAATTGCAAAGTCGGCGTTTGCCCAGATCTCTTTGTTAGGGTGTCAGTTTGGAGAGTCTTTAAATGCATACATACTACTACGTATCTGATCAGTCTTGTTCCGAGATTTCTTATCGTCCACGTGGGACTAATTCAAAGTTCTCCTCCTCCTCCTCTTCCTCCTCTACAGAGTGACGGGTGGAGAGCTATTCGACCGGATCGTCGAGAAAGGCTCCTACACAGAGAAGGACGCTGCCGACCTCATCAAGCAAGTCTTGGATGCCGTGGCCTACATGCACAGAGAGGGTGTGGTCCATCGGGATCTCAAGCCCGAGAACTTGCTCTATCAATGTCAGGATGAGGACAGCAAGATCATGATCAGCGACTTCGGACTCTCCAAAATGGAGGACTCGGGCATCATGGCCACCGCGTGTGGAACTCCAGGTACGGCCCTCAACTTTAGATCCGGGATCAAATGTCCGATTTCTATTTGTGCTATTGACAGTGTGGAAGAAGAAGAAGAAGTAGAAGAAGAATAAATGAGAGGGGGGAAAAGGAAAAAGCAAATGGTATGTGGGAAGTGGAAGCTAGCTCAACATTCCGTTGCTGGGTTGTCAGTTTGGAGTTGCTATGTAAATGCATACATTCCCAAGTTTGTGGAATCTGTCGGATTCTTTCCTTTTTCTGCCTCTATTGAAAATTGCCTTTTTGTGAGCGAGATGGGAATGTGGAATAATACGAGCCTTCTCCCCAAATGCCTGGCAAGTGGGGGACCAATTTGACATTTAATCTATCTTTGGGGGGAAAACCCACAGTCTATCTCTCACCTTCTCACTTGGTCGGTTCTTCAGTGGAAGTGACCAATCGATTAACTCAAAAGTTCGAGGCCAATTCGAGTCCTGTAGGAATTGAACCCATTTTTCTTGTCGTTTAGGTTACGTAGCGCCTGAGGTCCTGGCTCAAAAACCATACGGCAAATCTGTGGACGTGTGGAGCATTGGTGTGATCTCCTATATTCTCCTTTGTGGTTATCCCCCATTCTACGATGAAAACGACGCAAACTTATTTGCACAGATCCTGAAAGGCAAGTCATTTCCCAGATTCGTATGTACGTACACTCAAGTGTAAAAGTCCACAAAAGTTTTTCGGGCCAAAGATCTAAGACTTGGTGGTAGATCATTGAAAAATGGCTCATTTTCCAATCTAGCGAAGGATTGCCATTGAGGTATTTCTCTCACGAAAAAAATCTATTGATGTCCTTTCAAGAGCCTTCGAATCATCAAGGAATCTTTGCAGCCGAATATTGACTCGGTCCATTTTGTTATTGGGACATGATTGGTTCGTTTTCACGAGAAAAGGGGATGTAATGGAACGCGAAAAGTTCATCTTGGGATTGATCTCGAAAGCATGAAATTTCTTAACAATGGAAGCTTTATTAGAAAGATTCTAGTTTCCAGACCATCCCCTTGTCATGTATGAATATTTCATACTCCAAGTACACAAAAGAAGGCCAGCTCCTTACGTACGTAGAGGAGTACGACTAAGGCTGTCAATATTGACATTTGTTTCCAAGAAATAGTAGAAATGATAGAAGTAACATTAGAACTTCTCTGTTTTAGGTGAATTTGAATTTGACTCCCCTTATTGGGACGATATCAGTGAGGAGGCCAAAGAGTTCATTCGTCAACTCATGTGCGTGGATGTAGAGAAGCGGCTCAGTTGTGAAGAAGCCTTGAAACACGCATGGTAAGAAATGATTGATTTGACTTATAGTAGAATATGAATTAACAGCAGTGTGTATCATTTTATTCCAGGATCACTGGTGCTAAGGGAGACAGGAACATTCATGCTTCAGTATCTGAGCAACTGAAGAAAAACTTTGCCAAGTCCAGATGGAAGGTGAGTTTCCCGACGTGCAGTAGACAAGATCCTCTTAGACCCCACTTTCAAATCTTGAACATTCTTTAAAACAGAGAACAGCTCTTTTCTTTGTGATTCCTGGTTTTTTGCATCATTTTGAATGGACTATTTTTACAGCCTTCAACAGCCTTGATGACCCTTGGGTTGTTGTTGGTTGGTGGTCTGATGGGCAAAAAAAGTCCACCCTCTTCCCTTATCTTCTTCTTAGGTGTTGTCCTAACATCAATCTGACACGCTCATTGTTGTTAACATGCTTTCAAAGTATTTTCAACCGTATTTACCACTCATTCGAAACAAATTTGAGCATGCTTCTTAAACCAGCATTTGTACATACCTGTTACATTTCTTGTTAGTTCTTTTTGCCGAATTGAGCTCTCAAGCTCTCAACCAACTATTTAGTACAATGGGCTGTTTCTTCTTCTCCTTCCAATATCCAATGTCCAGCAACTAATGAATGCCATAGTCATGGTGCATAAGATGCAACGAATGGCTCTTAACACCAGCAATAGCCAACAAAGCTCGCCCACTTCAAAAGCTCCACCCACGGACACTTCAGACCTCAATGGACCCACTCCAGTGTTGCCGAGGTCCCAGTTGGCCGCAGGTGGACCAGTTGTTGCCAACAGAACGCCCTCTGGTGGCAGAGCTAAACATCAAGTTGACGAGAATGCTGCTGTGAGGTTGGAGAAGGCTGGGGAACAAGAAGGTTTGAACCGTCAATGCTAATTATGCCACCAGGCCTCCTTGCCCTTTTAGCTTGAAGTCTTTGATGTGTACAGATCATGAAGAGGCATGTTTGATCCAGGGTGCGGATCTGAACAGCCTCACAGTATTTAGTAATATTCTCCTTTCCATTGTCTGTAACGTGTCGGTGAATCTTCCGCAGCTAAATCACTCGAACATTGTCATGGAATGCGTTTTCCTGTTTCCTCTACTTCTTCCAAAAAATAGAAATACCAATACTGCAGCAAACGCCTTGAAGAAAACACAAATTGTTGGACTCGGAAAAACCTTCATATTTGTAGTTGTCAATGGATCTTGGTATATGTTCATGTTTTTAGAAACTAATGCATGCATGATACCCCCTAGGTCGTTCAGTAGGATTATGTCTGAAGAACTGGCCTCATGGTGGTGCTTGCCAAAGGAAAAAAACCTTATTGGGCTTGCATGGGGCTTCCATGAATGAGTCTGTGTCTATCCAAAATAGATATAGAAACCTGGCACAACCCAAATATGCAAATGTAGGATGTAACTGAACGGACCACATAACGCATGATATTAATGTCCTAATTTACCCTTAAGCATCGAAAGTTATCATTGTCCAGAGGATTTCCCATCGTCCAAGGACTGCATGTGCACTTATAACATGCAGTTGTTGTAGACTTTGTAAGTTGATTGAATCATAACCAATTGAAAATGCCCTAATCAATCGCTTTACATTAAGGGCGTTGACTCTAACTTGAAAGTGCTCTTTTGAGGAACAATTGTCAATCAGCACTAAGTTCTATTCAACTTATTTTTGTTGTCACTCGTCGACACGAAATCGATCCCTCCCTTGGGAGCCTGATGACATTGTTTTGTCCTATAGCACACAATACCATGAAGTGACACGATTTCTGGCCATAAAATCTTCAATCTCCGACAAATTACAAGAGGTGGTTTTGCAATCAATGTTAGTATTGTGTGCTAGAACATACCCTATCGATGTTGTCAAAATTGATGTATGTCACTGTACGTTTGGAGTCGACCACGAGTTTGGATTTCAACTCGAGTCCAATTTTTGTCTTTCCTGCCTCTAATCTAAGCTCGTGTTTCCAAAAGGGAAGGATCTCACAGTTAACGGATATTCAGGATGTCATTGGCTCGAAAAAGGACAATGGCTGCATCAGCTGCTTTTCCCTCTCACATGCTCCACATTCCATCCCTTCGTGTGCCTTCACTCCCTTGTGATTCTTGATCAAAAAGTTACCCCCACCCATGTCCAATATCTTTGAATGGAGATTCGATTGGTGCCCGTTCCATTAATACACCCATTTCGTTCCATTTCCAGCAAGCGTACAATGCCATCGCGGTGAGTCGTCAATTGAAAAACATGGTGATCATGAGCAGCACCGCCAACATGGCCGCATCAGCCAACAACAGCGCAGCCTCGCAGGAGGAAAGCAGCAACAAAACCAGTTCCAATAGCGTGACCGAATCCAAGTCTTCCACAGAGAAATCCACAACCAATCGGACAACCCCAACGAGTGCTGGCGTTGCCTCTGAAGTAAGAAAAAGGTTTGAGTCATCCGTTCCATTTTAGTTCCATTTCATGCTTTGTTTTGTTGTGCATGTTTTATCAGCCCAGCTGTAGGTGATTTGATGAGGTCGCCATATTTGAGCGTCGTCCAATGTAAGTAGTTTTGAGAGCATTTTTGCCTTTGAGGAACTGGGGGATAGACATCACCTTTTTTGTTCTGAGAATTATTACTCTCATATAAATCTAAGACCTTTGCCTCGCGAACGGCCAAGAGTGCCCATTTTATAACCGCATCCCTCTGCATTATTGAGTTTTTATGAATTTAAAGCTTGGTCTGAAAAGAAATATATCGGTCATCAAATGTTGATCCTTGCTTCGTATTCCAGGTAAACGGTCAACGATGATATTGCTATCCGATCCATCCAGAGATTCACTTTCTTTGCGAGCGGCTGTTCAATGAAGACAAATGTGGGTCCCCGTAAAGTCGATTTGACGAAAATGAGATCAATCCCATATTTGGGCATATGTCCCTCCACGACGAGGCCTGCCTTGTTGAAATTTACCCTAACTAACCCATCTTGAACCCTGCCATCTGTTTGGTTCCTCTTGCCCTTCCCTTCTTCAGATGGCAGCAAGTGTGGGGCAATGTGACTTTTTTGAAAACAATGGAAAGTGGTCACCCTTGCCCCAGATTTAGATCTGGGCTGTGTTCTTTTCCCCGGCACGAATCGTCCTCAAGGCAAACAAACCCATTCCCATTATCATTCATTCTGGATGAATAAGATGACGAATCAAACCTATGTATGCATCAATCAATTGGCCTGCCTATCAATGAGTTATTTTTCCCCCAAGACTTCCTTTCACACAGTAAATAGGAACCTTTCCTCCATGGAAATTTGAGCAACTTTGTTCCATTTATTTATGTATTCTTTTTATGTGGAAGGCACCGATTATTGGTAAACTACATTTTTAAGATCGAACAACGTTCAGATGGCTGCTACATCCCAAGATTGTTCCCAAGTGTCCTATTGTGGGGTCATATCTGAACAAAACTCCCATACAAAACCACGATTTCCTCTTTCTCTCTGGTAGTTAATGACTATTTTTCTTAGTATCCCCGTACATTTTCTTCCTTATCCAGTCTCAGTGTATATTTTATCACCTATTCTGCTCGCCTCCAACTCTGCAACTTCACTTTGGCTAAATCCCATCTGATAAAGAAACGCCCATTCCCATGGAACGATACGCAATCGTTCCATATGGAGGAATGATTAAATGTTCTGGCCTTCTTCGAGAAAAAGGGACAGGTTGCCTTCCATGTTCATATCTGATTTTATCTTTGCTATTGTTACAACTACCATTAGTACGATAAACCAACATCCTTACATCAAGATTATATTACAAATACTACTACTACTGCTACTACTGCAACTCCTGCTACTACTACTACTATTAATATTACTACACTATACTATACTACTGCTATTGCTACTACAACTCCTTCTCCTACTACTACTATCACTATTAATACTAATTTTACCATTAATCCCATTACTAATCGATTATTATGAACACCCTTTACCACAGAATACAACAGTTGTTCACCATCCGGTTTTTTACTCTTATCTCGATGAACTTAGATCATGGGCCCGGTCTTTGATTTCCAAGCGTCTGTCGCAAAAAATATCTATTCATCTCATGGTCAATTCATTTTGTCCGAGATATTCTACTGTGACTAAAGGTCAGGTTTATTTGAAAGGTCAAATCCATACCCTGACAAATTGTTCCGTTTTACAAAGGAATCCTAGGAATGGCTTCAAGTTATATTGAGGGAGTAAACTTAAAAGGCAAAAACCGATGAGATCAGAATGCTCACCGATTGTTTTGGTCTGTGAGGCTGGGAGGTACTGCTGGATCGAGAGTCCACATTAAGAGAACGACAGTAATTTAGAATTTATCTTAGGCAATATCTGGGTTTAAGATAATTCTGCACGATGAATAAGGATTGAAAAGTGCAATCACTAATATAAATATAATTTGAAAGGCTTCGTCCTTGTAAGGGACGACATGAACGGTCTTCAATAAAAATCGAGTCGAGACTGTTCCTCGCGAAAAAACAGAAGAGTTGCCTTGACCAATTACTTCTTAGAAATATGGACTGGCATTTGGTTTCCAGCCAAAATCAGAACAACTCTTGAGTACATCATCCATGGAGGTCTCAATTTAAATGGAGGTCTTTCCAATTGTCGTCGGATACCTTGGTAGGCTTTGATCTCATTAAGAAACGGATCCTTTCAACGAGGCTACTGCTGATCATAACCAGCCATTAGACTCCACTTTTCACTTATTGAACTGTTTATAATTCAAGACTATTGACATTGGAATTCAAGGATCGTGCAATAGTTGGCTCTTTTTCACTCAGTAGTGATTAACACACCTCTCACTCACTGTCAAGGAGTGCTTGTATGTTTCTGGCAACCACTGACATCAAATATATTTTGGAACTTTACACGTATTCCTCTGACTCATAATTTTTATTCATGCAAGTCGACTTTGTTTGTTCGTCCATGTCGTATCACCCTTTTAGCTTAACCTCAACTTGGACAACTGACAATTTGAACCATAGAAAAAAGGGGTGACGAGAATTCTTCTTTATACAACCTCCTTGAGCAACAGCGTAAAAAGTTCGTCCCTATAATTTTGAATTGAATTCCCCAATCCGAATCCGAGCGAAATGTTCAATCCAACAACACAGGAAACTTAATGGTTCCAATGAAAGACAAGCCACTTTATAGTGTTTCTCTATCACTAATTATATACAACATACTTGACTACTAGTTATAACTATCTATTCTATCTAGGAACTATTTTACTCAATCTTAGGCCAAATTTGGACAAGGTAATTCAAATGGCATGATCCTTTTATCATTTGAAGTGCTAATTTTGAAAAAATGATGTTTTTTCCAAGTGCATTTAATTACCAAACCTTTCCATTCCCTTAATATGAGGCTCGTCTTGGTGCGGATATTCAAATGCAAAAAAAATTCCCTTTTGCACCACATTTTGTCAAACGATTCTTCTTCTTTATGCTCAACCAATTTAGAACAATGTTATCGCTAGGGTCGGAAAAAAAATTCGTTTCAGGTTGTCAAAATCAGCCAAACTATGTTATGAAAAGGTGGCATAAAGTTGTAATTCGTTTGGCTTTTCAAATATGTTGGTGGTTTATATGGCGACAATTTTTCATCATTATTAGGGGTCGGAGAGATGTTTTTTTTGGTTAAATTGAGTTTTGAACTGTTTTGGTCATTTTAAGACAAAAAACGTTTCGTTATTTATAACCGTAAAATAACCTAAATTTGACGATTCTATGGGAACTTGGAAGGATTTTGACATATGCTGGCAGCATTTAGAAGAACTAATTTCCAAACGTGGAAGAAATACTTATACTTAAGTGTTGTTAGTCCAGTAGCATCTTTCAAGTCAAACTTAATTTGGGCAAATCTTTAAATAGAATTCCAGCAGATCAACCCTACAGTCAGGGACAAGCTCGGTCTGGGTATCGGCCTTCATCCATGGAATGGCCACGGTCTCCAGGACATCACAGTACCTTTCGGCACCCACCCTTTCCTTGGGGTTGAAGAAGAAGGGTGGCATCATGGACCCGTTGTTCCCCAGGACGCCCAGGATCATGCCAAAGGTTGGAAACTTGGTGCTGTAAACATGGGGAACATTGGACCTGTCTGTGGCCCTCCAGCGGTCATTTCGTACGTTATAGGACCTGTCAACTGTCCAGTTCTTCTTGTTGCTGAAGAAGACCATTCTTCTGCCATGGGACCTCAGGTCGTTCAACAGTTTTGTCCCATGCAAGGTCCTCTTCTCCTTTATGTTGCCAGTTAGGATGTGGCGAGTGTAAAGCTTGTAGTTGAACATCTTCAGGTCGTTTTTGATGGCCCAGTTGACCATGGAGATGCTCACATTACGATTCTTTGCGAGAGTCGACATTGGAGTCCCTGGATTGGCCTTGATGGACTTCTTGAGGCCGGCCAAATCTTCTTGTCACTTCTGGGTGGGTGAGGCTTTCTCTTGGTCATACCCTCCTCCCTCCATCTCTTGTAGACGTCATAAACGGTGCTCCTGGGGTACCCAAGGGCCTTTGCGATGGCAGCGGCACAATGGCGCAGTGGGACCATGTCCCCAACCGAGAAAGTTTGAGCACGACAAACCTTTTCTTATCATCCATTGTTACTTGTTGACATTATTTGCTGAAAACGTTATGATTTGAAAGCTGATAACGCAACGATTCAAGTGAGACCCAAAAGTACTCTCTAAAAACTCTGCTTTTTGATCTGCATGTTATTAAAAATGTCCGGATTTAGGTGAAGTACCCTTTATAAAGATTAAAAGGTACAAAATAGACGAAATCAGATGTTTTATCAGGAATATTGAAGGTATATTGGGAGAGTTTAGAAAGGTTGAGATTGTACATTATTCAAGGAAGGTACGAAAGGTATCTGGTATTGTACATTTTCAAAAGCATTCATGAGGTTTGTCCCAACCCAGGATATAGGGTCAATTCTTGTGACCTTAGAGGCTCAATGAACGATTTGAGAGCACCTTCACGCCCTCAAGGATCCAGGCTACTACGAACAATGAAGTCCACGTCTCTTCTGTATCAGGCTTCTTTGTTGTATGATTTGTTTCCCTCTAATATTCAAAGGGAATGCAAAGGCCTTGTTGATCTGGTTGCATCTTTTAAGTCAGCTTTTCAAACATGTGGTTGGATATATCGCACGTTTAAGTCCAGAGATAGCATCACAATGCTAACTCTGTTCAAGTCAACTATTCAGCCACATCTTGAATATGCTTCACCCATTTGGGCTCCAATGAGTTCAGCAAGTTTGCAAAAAGCTCGAACAGGTCCAAAGATGTTTTATCAGGAATATTGAAGGTATGAGAGAGCTCTCATATTGGAAGAGGTTAGAAAGGTTGAAAGGACCGCCGAAGCTTAATGTGCATTTTGAGAGCACCTTCAAGCCCTCCAGAATCCAGGCTAGTTAAAACAATGAAGCCTATCTCTCTATTGGACTAACATTCCTATTAACCCGTATTCATGGGCTAGCCAGATACGCCAACTCTAATTCGTTGGTGGATCAGATATCAGTTGGATCAGTTGTTGGATGAGTGCAAAGACAAATAGCACTGGGGATTCCATTTCTTGTAGGGGTTAGAAAAGCCCCTGAAAACCCAAAACCTAAAAACTTGAAATATTTATATATAATTTTCCCGATGAAAACGGAACGACAAAAAAATGAATTGATCTAGTTGTGCATTGTTTCCTTTTAAAGCAACTTTCTTTACTTTGTTGACCATTTCTTCTTAAGAAGACATGTTGCGGTTGGTAATGATGTACCATCTTACTCTTTTCTATGAATTATGCCGTAAGCTATGTGTACACAATTGACTTGGATTATCAAGCAATAATGGGATTGATTTTACAAACCATTCATGATTTCAAGATGCTTCCAAAAAAGAACTTCATAAGACTCTACTTGAAATAAAATTTTTCGTTGATTTCAAGACATGGCTCAATTGTTTGTCTTGAAAACCATCAGAATGTTTGAATAACCAAACAAATTATGACCTTTTAACCTTTTCATTACTTAATTTCACGTTTCTGGAACTTACTTTCGCTGAGTTTTACAACCTATAAACAAAGTATTTTGACGAAAAGCATACCTTTTAAGCATTACTGTATTCTTCAATTTAAAAAAGTCGACCTAATTATATGCGTTCAAGTGTGAAGACAATACATTTTCCACAGTTTTACATCAATTTCAGTACACACGTTAGTACTTGAGCAAAAATGTCGTGCGTCTGATTTATTTTTTGCTAGAACTTGTTACTTTTTTTTTCATCAAACCTTCTCGATCCATTGTTGTTGGTAGTTTCATGAGCTTCTCCTGGACCAATGGGAGACAGTAGACGGGTCAAAGGCCACAGCCTTCCATTCAGAAGGTGCTCAATCTCCAATCATTCAATGGGCATTTTCGTGTGTGAGCGGGAACACCCTCTTGTTGAGAATGTACTTCAGATAGTGATGTGCATATTTGTACCGGTATGACTATACGTATTTGGAGCTGACGAACCGACCCATTTTTTCGATCCTTTAAGTTTAGGCACAAGACAATCAAAGTTCTGGTCAACATATTAAGCACCTTTACGATCTGCTTTTCAGGCAAGACCCATATCTCATAATTCATCAAATGGGGCAAAAACATTACGTTTGGTGTTTAATGTTGGAATAGGTCGAACAGGGACTCATCGGAGAAATGGAGATACCTCCATACCGTCTTAAAACAACTTCTTCAGACCGAGAACTTAAGCTCTGTAGGGCAACCCTCTCAATGTGCTTGTTCACAGTCTCGTGGGTAATTGGGGACAATAAGATGACACCTTGGACCAATTATCTTCTGGACTTGACCCGTTTGGTCAAACTCTCAACATTGGCGTTTTGGCATTTTATGCGTACCAGATTGCTGCCTCACTTTTCAAGGCCCTAGCTTTGTGCCTCTTCACTCTTCATCCATATCCCGATTGGACATACGTGTACCTCAAGGTCTTAATCCACTGTTTCTTGGTGCTTGCCGGCCTCTGTGTGACCCATTGTCCGAGTTTCCGACACTTTTGATGGCTTCCGTTTCCGTTGAATTTTTTAATAATTTCGTTTTGAGCGAGCCATTTCGATTGGCTTTTTGACTCTTTATCAGTCAGATAAAATGAGCCATGGCACCTGGACTAGTCGTTGATGAGGTGCTCTAATGGACACTTACCTAGAAACAACACTCGACCTCTTGCTCCTTAGAACACTCATAAAACTGTTGCACCATCACGGTAGCATCAATTTCTTGGCATACTACATATCAAAAGTCCTCAGCACTTACTACTACCGGTTACCCAAGAGGTGTGTGTTGCACGTCGTCCATGTAGTTTGCTCTACGGGTCTCTGGGTCTCTGAATGATCGTGTCCTGGTTTAAGTAAACCCTTGATGATGACATCATTCTTTGTGAGTGCTCAAACTTGTAACAATACAGCAATGTTGTCTTTTAGAAAAGATTTGTTGAGTGTTAATTTCTGGCAGTTTTTCATCAACCTATTCCACTTGAAAACGAATTTCAGTCCAGTTCTGCATTCAAAGGCTAACCTGGTCTGCCCACTCAAATTTGTGTTTTACAAATAGTACCCTACTAGTTTGGATGCAAGTGTGTGATCCCACTCTCTCAAAAACGTAGATCCAAGACCGCATGAGGTAAGTTCCCGTGGTGGAGGTTTGTATGGAAGAGGCGGAGATCATCACGGGCTCGTCGGGTCAGAAGGGTGTCTATTGAAATGAGTTGGAGCCTCACATGATAAGGAAGGGTTTTCGTTGGACTTTATCTATCAAGCCAATGCTTTTTAAGACACTTGGGAAGCATACTTCAGTATACCTACTGTAGGTAACACATACGAGGCAAATGCTCGAATGAGGAGCCAAGGATTGCGAGACGAGAAGCCTCGTCGTATCATTCCAGCCACTTGCCCTGCGTGACAAGAAATCTTTGCACAATGCGTGTCAATGCGGAGCAAGGGATCTTTGAATACGATGCCTGTTACCAAATTATTGGCGCACATACCTTAGGGAAGGTTCACGAGTTTTTCTTCCAAAACGCATCAATGGACACTTCTTAACATTAAACTTCATCAAGTATTTTTGATCCATTGCATAATACAATCGAGATCCCTTTGAAGTGCCAGAACATCATAATCGCTCCGAATAGTTCGAAAAATCGTCTCTAAGATACTGCACAGATGAGATCAAACACAAGCTCATGTCGTTGATAAATATTATGAAAAGAATGGGTCCTAACACACTTCCTTGTGGCACTCCCGACCCAACAGAACCCCAAGGGTAGACATATCCGTCCAAAGTCACTCAAAGAGACACAAAGAGTCATGACTAAATCCATCGAAGAAGGATACTCCCCAATTCCTGCTGTCTCCATCTTTCTTAGGAGCAAGGTGTGGTCGAGCTTGTTACAGGCCATTGACAGGTCCAGGAAGAGCCTCAGCCCCACAGTTCTGGAAGACCAAGTGATTTGTGGTGCAAGATCTTTGGGCACGAAAACAATGTTGCGACTCACAAAACTATCCCTAGCCTTTCAAAGAACTCACAATCACTTCCTTGATCATTGACTCCATCATCTTGGAGGCCACACAAGCCAAGGATATCGGTCTATAGTTAGATGCACTACTCGTCCTTCCTCCTTCGAATAGAGGGAACACATTAGCCGATCCCAATTGTAAGGGAATTTTTCTGTGTTCCATGAACAGATTGAAGACAATTGTCATGGGTCGAGCAAAGAGCAACGAGCTAAAAAATCGAAGAAGTTTGGAAGAAACGTTACCTCTTGTGGCAAAAATATTAAACAAAAGAGTCCAAATGACGTGAATGATTTGGTAAAAGTAGCCATAAATGCCAGAAACTGATACTTACGACATGGGTATAGTATTGTGGTCCGTGTTCCGTGTCAACTTTACTAGCCGAGGACTAGTACTTCAAAAGTATTCACACCTGACCTGATTTCTTAAGTAATATAAACTTGACGTGCATGCAGGCTTTCGTCTCGTTACTCAAATTTGCTGAATAATTCAAGAAAGCACTTTAATCCATGTCATTTGTAAAACCTACAAAACTGACCGTAATTACATTGACTAAAGGATCAACTTCAAAATAAGGAAAAAGTTTTGTATCGCCAGAGCTCCTAAATTACTTTCACCCAAATTTGCAAAGTAAGATATTTAAACCATTGCATTGGCATCTCAGATCAAACCTGCGCATAAGCAAGATCCAGGGAAGATCAAAGTAAAACTTGGTAAAGCCGATACTTTGTCTACGTATGTCATCAGAGGGGGTGTTTTTCCCCGTCAATGTGTTACCCTTTTCCTTGTTTTTCTGGGTCTTGTGTGGCTCAACAATAAACATTAGAAAGAGGTCTGATGTTTTCGAAATCTCTCTGGCCTTAGGACAGGCTAACTTAGAAGCCGTGTCTGGACTTTGAAGTGAACGTCCTTGCAATTTGATACTGAAGGAAAGCACTACGAACTCCACTCCCACGTTGAATATATGCACGGTATGTATACACTTGATGCAGGATAGACCAAACTTGCGGAGCAAATTTGTACGGACCTAGTGCAGTGAGTCCAGATTAAACCTGAATAGATGGCATTGTTTGGTCTATGATAAAATGACGAAAGAGTAACGATGAATCACAAGTGAATCACCTGTGAGGTACTCCCGTTCTTCGTTCTCCAACTTTGTTCCCCATTTGACAATCATGAAACTAGGACAACCGATTTCGAGACGAAATTCGTTGGCCCCGAAAAGGGCAGCCAATGAGTGTTAGGTGCTCAAGTTCCACAGAATGAGCTGGGAACAAGGCAAGCCTGAGCGGAACACACCGTTCCTCGGACTTGTGATGATGATGATGATGACGACGAGGACGAGGACAAGAACAACACAAGCTTGTTGGAACACGTTCCCTATTCCCCCACGGAGTGGACTACTCCAAGGAAGGAAGCGAGAGAGGACACGGAACGACAAGAAAAAGCACCTATAATCTCTGTTTGCTCAGTTGCCTGGGAACACGTCTGGGCAGTCATCATTTATTTTAGCCTCATGTTGCCAGAAGGAGTGAAAAAATCGCATTGACCTTGAAAACGCTCCGTTCGACAAGAGTTTGGTGGGGTGGGATCCATGTGACTATGACCCTTCGTGCCCATGGGCTCAAGGATGTGATCCAGCATGCCGTTCCAAAAGTGTCCGGTTCCACGTTCCAAATCGTCATCTGCCTCTTCAGAGGACAACTCCACTTTTGAGCTCGATCTTCGGAATCTGATTCCAATGGGTCGAAGATGCTCTTCCTCTCTTTCTATTCCCTCCATGGACCATGTCAAAAGCGAGGGTAAGCGATATCCAATGGTCAAGATAGTTGCACTTACTTTGTTTAGTAACTGAACGGTTATTTTGGAGTTTTTGATTTTAGGGGTTCCTTAACTTCACTTTTCTTCCACCGTTCTTAAACTCATTTGAACTTGTCTTGACAAAAAAAAAACATTGAACCATGTCTATGATGACGCTCGTTGCCTTTGCTCTGCTTTCGATAGGTTATTGTTGTCCCAAAATTCTTTTCATTGCCGCAAGCTTGAAAATGTAAAAGAACTTTCAATGAAGAGTGAAGTGAGACAAGCTCGGTAGTGTTACAAGACATTAGTTTGTACCTTTTGTAAACATGTATGTTCAGTAAATACGGTGCAAGTAAATATAAAGGGCTTTTTCTCTGTGGCAATAAGTCAAACTCTTTTGTTAGGATGGGTTGTGCATTTCTTTAGCATCTGTGAAAAGGCCGACTTTCCTGATCTTACGGAAAGACTCTTAGAATGCTAAATTTTGAGTCCGCAAGAAAAAGTGACGATTGAAAAGGCGCCTCCTTTGATAAACATTACGTTATAACGAAGGAAAATGCGATTTCTCTTGAACAAGAAAGTGGGTCAGGAAGTGAAAGACAGATTGCTTCAAATAAGAATCGCAATTCCTATCTAATCCATGACTGGGCGACATTTTAGCTGAACACCAGAACCATTCTTCAAAGCAAAAACAAACTTTAAGAGGTCTGTTACTTACTAGTTAAGAGAGGGATCTAATATTGCCAAAAGCGGAAATTCCGCACTCATAGACTTCATCTTAAGGATGGCGTAAGATTCAGGTGTTTTGCGCATTTCACATTTTATTGTAATCATTTTACTGACAGGATATAAAGACACTCTTTTGATCATTCAGGGCGATTATCATATGGAGTGATACGTGGTTTACTATTGTTGAAGTTCTTTTACGACTTTCACAAAAATGCAATTTACCTTTGAAGCAACGAGTAGAGAAAGTTGTTAATTCTGAGACGAAGGTTAGCCATAGAACTGTAAGGCCGATCCTCTCAAAAAGATCAGTGGACTTGTAGGCTCCTCACTTTTACCCACGCTTTAAGAAATGTTGACTGCAATGGCAAGACTGATGACTGTGTCTTGAACGTTCATTAGTCATCTAATTCCGTCCAGCAGTGTTAGTGTTTTAGTGTTACTTTTTAGAACCTCCGGGAAGAGATTCTTTCTCTTGTCAGGATACCGAGCAATCAGTGATTGAAAGCGCTTACTCGAATAGTTTACAAGTTATTTTGGTCTTGGCTAAGAATTAATGTTCATGCCAACACCGTTTTGAGATTGACTTCTTGCGTAGATTTCAGTCTCAAATTAACCAATTAATTAAGTTCCCAAAACGAACACTGAACTCAAAAAGTGAAGACTTATTTTGATCATAGATTTTAAATATGAATTATTTCTAAACCTGCCCTCTCACCAAGAAGTTGCGTTTGAAGTTCATTTTTCGTCCAGTTTTGCTTTGTTAGATATCCTAGATAGCCCCCTAAATTGCATCAAATGGTGCCAACAAACAAACGAAGGAAATAAGAGTAGTGTGAAATGCCCCAAGGAGTTTATTGAATACTCTGTTGTTGTGTTTTTTTCCTGTGAAAGTCATAGCTATCAAGCTATCGCCTCGCCCCCCCTCTCCCTACCCATGAAAGTATGAAAGTGCATCCCATGAGATATGTTGGGTGCTCTGAATTGAGAAGCACCTTGTCAACATTTCATTCGATTCCCGCACTTGTCGAGAGACATTTGCTCTTTCCTTTTGCCTCATTATCCCGAAATCTTCTTCTTGCCACATCCGGTACTCCTTGGACTTGCTCGTGCACTGCATTCTGAAGTGGACCATTGTGGATTTTATGCCTTTTGCAGTGGGCATAAATTGGATCCACTGAATCTTAGTGCATGTACGAGTACGATGTAAGTAGCCTGGGGCTCTGAATTCCCTGGGCGAATTTTACGAGCCGATTCGGAAAGAGCCGGTAGAATATGACAGAACGCCCGATAAAGTGCCATGATTAATGAGACAAGGTGTCTTTCTCTCTCATTCTTGCCAAGGCTGTTATTATGACTTTCGGGTAATCTCATTTGATAGCTGTGACCTAATTTTCCAGCCGTTCATCCACACTCCTCCACCAGCTCTTCGTGTAGTAGCACGCCTTCACTCCCGCCCAAAAAAGTCCAACAACCCCCGGAAAGTGATCGGCCTTCGATTCACCACTCACAGACAAATCAACAACATGGGCGAATCAAGGCGAGAGGCACGAATCCCAGCCACAAGGCCACAAGTGCGTCGTCGTCTTTTGCTGTGTCCTTATCATCCCATGACTTTCGGCCTCCTGCCTCACCTTGTCATTTATTGGCGTCCACCAGGCCTGCCCTCTCATCAGGAACCTCATCGAAGCCATCGGTCCCTGTCGGCGGTCACAATGGCCTCCGACAGTTGCTTGTCCTCGAGGATGAGAGGACAATGGTAAGGCGATCACCGCTATCGCTCGAGATGCAACTGAAAAATGTCGCCAATTGTATTGGACAACGGCAATGGCAGCAGCCTGAAACTCTAGGCGCTGATGAAATGCTGGAGATCAAGCGGGAAGAATGTCAGGATGAACTTGACGAGAAGACCGAAGTGAATGACAACGAGGACGACGACGACGACGACGACGAGGATGAAGAGGAGGGATACAATCGTTTCTCTGCTCGGGTATGCTATAATTTCAAACGCTCAACACAGTCTTTGTTCGATATTCAAATGACATGATGAAAGCTGTTTCTTGTTTTAGGAACAGGACATGGGCCATCTGGGATCGGGCAATCCAAAGCGACATCTTTGCCACTTTCCCGGTTGCGGTCGAGCTTACACCACTCAAGGGAATCTACGCACGCATCAAAAGACTCACACGGGGGACTACAAGTTCAAATGCCAGGTGGAGAATTGCAATAAAGCCTTCTTGTCATCCTATAGCCTGAAAGTTCATGTCAGAATTCATACCAAAGAAAAACCTTTCGTCTGTCAGGTGGACGGGTGTCTGAACGCATTCACGACCCTTTATCGCCTGAACGCCCACATGAGGCTTCACAATGGAAACACTTTTGATTGTGAGTTCGAGAGATGTTCCAAGGTGTTCACCACGCGGAGTGATCTCAAGAAACACATGCGTACTCACACGAATGAGCGGCCTTACGCCTGTAAGCAGAAAGGCTGTGGCAAGTCATTTATGATTAGTCATCACTTGAAAAATCACTACAAAAGCCATTCAGATTGCAAACCCTTTGAATGTTCCATCCCAGAGTGCGAGCAAACCTTTAAGTCAAAGTATGCTCGACGAAACCATGAGAAGAGGCATCAAGAGGATGAAGATGACGAAATGAAGGAGCTTCTCAAGCAACACCAAGCCCATGTTCCACACAATCGTTTGGAGTCCCCGTCGGTGTCGTCTATTGGAAGCTCTACCTCTCCAGGCATGATTTCCCTGGGACCGCTGAAGCTCGAAGAGCTCTCACCCATGTTCCAAAATCCACCAAGCAATTGCTCACAATCAAGCAATTGTTCTCCGTTGCTTCAGCATCGGAAATCGCCCAATTGTTCGCCAGCGTGTGCCAACTCCCAAGGTGGAACACCGCCAATCATGAACTTATCGGGTGCATCTTGCTCGGCCTTTGTCCAAGGATCAGCCAACTCCACCCCAATCAACTCCTTCCCAAGCTCACCCACCATGCCTCATCAACGATTTTCAATTCCCCAAATACCCGTGTTCCACTCGCAATTCCAAAACCTCCCAGTGCCTTATACACCAACTTCTGAACCGGTTCAGTCAATGGCCGATTCATGCTTCACTCAACCTACCCAATATGATCCTCCCGATCAAATGGACCAATCCAATCTCTCTTATGCCCAACAGTATGATAGGGAACATAACATGTCCCATCCCGTTCCTGGGGGTTCGTCATCCACATCACAGACTCTTTCAGTCCTTGCCGACCTTCAGTATGCCATTCCTGAGGATGACTTGGAAGATCTTCCATTCGAAGAAATGGAAGTCTTGAACTCGGTCTCCACCGCCAATGCCATTCCTTGCGAGAACTACTCGGTTCTGGGCACCTTTGCCACTGAGCTGACTTCGGAATGTGAGGACTTCAAGGTCGTCTGGCCAGAGGCCCAAATCAGTTCAGTTCGATCGGTTTCTTCCAATGAATCGGTCTTCGAAAACCTTCCCGTCACGATCCAAGAGCACCCGACCTACGTTAACAAGAATCTGTTTCCGCGACTTCAAGAGTACAATTCCGCATTTGTGTCGTCAGAAGAAGAATGTGAGACTCCGGTGAGCATTGAGGCTCTTCCCATGTCAGTCCAGGCCACTTGTTGGTCCGATGAAGACAATGAGCCATGTGCACCACGACAACCGCTCTCCATCCAGGAGCATGCCGCTCTCGGTGTCGAGTGTGATGCTTTTGATCATTGCGAGCTGGAAAACATTCCCAATCCTTGCCATGCTGCCATGAGGTGCTCTTACGGAGACTATGAAGCGGCTCGCCATTCCATTGCCGTGGAAGAAGCCACGGCCTACTACATCGAGGAAGGCCTCGACTTCCATGTCACTCCCGTTCAAGAGGGAGAAGTCCGAGCGCAAAACGTGCTTCCCGCCAACATACGGGGAAGCTTGTGCTCCGTGATGGTTGAAGAGGCAGCCACTTACGTCAGCGAGACCGGGATCATTGACGAGGAGGAATCAGTGCCATTTCAAGCCGATCAACGGGTAGAGGAAGGCTTGATGAAAATGGCTTCGGTCACATCGCTACCAGCAGTGTTCGAAGAAGAGTTGAACGAACTGAAGTTGGACGAGCAATTTCTTGAACTGCTCTCCGGGACGAATGAGGTTTATGTGACAGAAAGAATGAACGAGTCCGAGCATTACAGTTTCGAGTCTGCAGTGAATGTGTATCCAAATAGAAAAGTGTCCGTCCATACGCCTTGCACGAAATCATGACACCATACAGTGCTTTCGAATTACGATTATAGCCTCTGCTCTAACATGATTGACTGTTACAAAAAAGATCATGAAGTGAATATCTGAACGGTATTGGCTAGGCCAATTCTCTCAACCTCTTCTTATTTACACGTGGAGAGACAACTCTCATTCAAATTTGTTCTTCTGTATTTTTCTTAATATATGATATTAAATAGTTCCATTTTTCACACAATTGAAACACAATGACTGTATCTAAGGGGGACAGAAAGCAATTGATTTGTTTGGTGCACCAATTCTACATTTACTTATACATTATGTTGTGCTCAAGTAATCGTAGTGAGAACAAACGGGATTCATCCAGATCGAAGCCCGCGTGTTCCCGGTCCTTCCAATGCAAGACCGTGTTTAAACCAGAGAGGATTGACCCTCAATGTGAAGGCTCATCCGGTCTCTTTGGTAAATGAATTGGGAACCTCCCATGGGCTGAGTTGAAGACAGCCTCGGAGAGTCATAAGTTGGATCCAGATCATAGCAGCGGCTACGGTTCATAGAGGTGGATGGGGTTCCATACAACGAGGGACTAGAAGAATACGGGCTGGGCTGCCAAATCAGGGGTGCTTGGTGGCACGAGTAATACGGATCCGGCGAAGGCGTCGTCTCGGAGTAGTTGTTAATCATGCTTGGGGGGCTCAACATGGAAATAGGCCTCGTCTTGAGCTTACGGGCGCTAAGTTGCTGTTGTTGCGGTTGTTGCTCCTGTTTCTGCTGCTGTTGGTGGTGGTGGCGTCGCTGTCTTTGTTGCTGTTGTTGTTGTTGTTGTTGTTGTTGTTCGATGTTGCTGGAATGCTGACGTTGTAAATAGTTTTGAGGGGTCCCGTTGGGGATAGGAGATCCGTATGTCATGCTCTGAGACATGATGTCTTGCACCTTTTGTGAGGTGGCGCTAGGTTGACCGTAGTTAGAACTGTTTTTGATCGGAGTGGCCACTTTCAAGGTCATCTTGTTTAACGATTGTCCCAAAGACATGGATCGATTCATTTGACCCGCAGTGTAGGGTCGGGGAATTGAGGTGTAGCTCAAAGTTGACTTCGATGGAGTGCTCCTCTCACTGGATGGAGGCGTGGAGAACGCCGATGGGCATGAGATTTGAGATTGCAACACGGTCTTGAAAGGACTGGTCCGACTGGTCTTTCTCAAGACTCCGGCAGTCTGGGTGGACTTCGTGTCCAATCGGGGAGATAACGTCTCAGTGGACTTGGAGCAAGAGCTCTTACGTTGAGGGGCAGTGTTGGGGGCTGTGGCAGCTATGGGATTTACATCGGCAGGGGTTTTGATTTCTTTCTCCATGGCAGTGAATTTGATCATGGCGTCACGGAACGGGTTCTCTCTTTCAATATCGGGAGAAGTGCTGCCAGAATTGATAAGGCTTCCGATGCCTCCTGTGGTCTCCACATACATGGATTGGACCATTCGTCTGGAAGCCAGGGTCTTCTCCTTCCGTCGAATCACCACGTGGTGGTCTTCAGCCTCGCGACTCGTTTTGACTTGTGTGGGTTCAATATTCTCATTGGAGGCAGATTTTGATGTTATGGGTGGCGGTGAGTCGCAAACCGAGGATGAAGAGGACGAAGTTGATTCTTGCGATGATCCGACGCCCGAGTAAGAGGACGGGGTTCGGCTCAACGGCATCCCGGCGGAATCCGTGGAATCTTGTCTCTTCAAAGTTGTCTTTTTCATACTCAAATCATTGGGAGAGCCTTTGGCAGTCAGGCCCTTGAACTTGTGATAGTACTCGGATACATAGGTGAGGATGGACAATCGGTCCGGGATCCGGCATTCCACCATATCTTGCGGGTCTAAAAGTGCCGCAATCCCCAATTTCTGTTCCGCCACCGTGAAAGCCAGAGTGCAATTCCTAGAAAACAAAACGAGAGAAAAACGAAAGTTAAAATCCCCCGGACAAAAACTCACTGGTACATTGAACCGTCCAATCACGGATAATAACCCATTACGGCGCTAGCTTTGACTATGATTTATTTGAAATTCATCGCTTGAATGACCAGTGGTTACTCAGTTGCCGAGGGAATGCACCCACCACTCTCCAGTCACTTGGCTTGCTCCTCGGCATTGTACTTGCTCACATGCATTTACTGGTCATTTGTCCCTGTGCATTGGCCCATTTTGGTCAACTTTCACTCTGGCATAATCTCCGCCCTTTTCGCACTCTCCCTCTTCTCCTCTTGACTCAGATTATGAATGTGAGAGCATTATTATGCTTGCGGCACACGTATGATAAATCATAATCATCATCATCATCATCTTGGGACTTCGGGTGCAAATGACTTCCAATGCCAACGTTATGCACGGTACATCACCATGATGATCCACCAGAACTGATCCAGTGTTAAAGCGTTCTCTATTCCCACATTGGTCGTTGTCTAGTAGTCTAGACGCCGACTTGTTTGAGAAACGACTGAAGAGCGTATCAACAAAGGTACCCAGGAATTGGTGTTCAACCACGGTCATTACGACCCGGATTGAAATAAAATAAACCGCTCGAGGTGCTGTGAATCTATTTCCATAAAACTCGACAATCGATAACTAAAATTGATGGTCTTCTTTTCGACTCCGTCCTACTACAACGAAATGAATTGAGTGTCAAGTAAGTGGTGAAAGTTGGAAAATAGCTTCGAATGCTCGAAACTGCGGGAAAAAGCGCTTTGATTGGAAAAAGCCCAACGGCATGTCGAGAATAATGTACGGGTACATAACAACGTGTATTCATGTTCACTTTCATTCCAAGGGCTCAAGTAATTTTTCTACTTGCCAATGCTTGAGGCTCATGTAAAGACGTCCACTTTGTTTCTTTTGCCTTTTTCAATGGATCGCGAAAGTGGATTTCAACTCATCAAATGAGGTCAAGACCAAAGTAGTCCACATAAAGGAGGCTAAGTCAAGGATGAAAATTCGCGTCGTTGAGAAACAAACCATCCACGTATGCCTGTTTTATACGAGAAAAAAAAGCATACTGAAAAAGTGGCAATTCCATCGTGCTTGGTCACAAGGATTCTGGATATGCCTGCAGGACACACTTTGTCTTCACTTTGATCTTGGGCTGTCGACCTCGAAAGTGACGTCTTGCTTCTTAGTCTACCGTTTTCGATTCATCAAACACCGTTTTCATATTGCCAAATATCCCCTCATGAAATCTCCTCAAAAACCCACTGACAACTCGTGGATACTAGCTTCGTAAATGAAGGGTCCTGAAATATGACTTCACGGAGAAGAGAGAGAGAGAGAGAGAGAGAGAGAGAGAAGAGCCACAAAGGGTGCCAAAAGGAGTTTCCTTTTGGACAAAGGGAGAAAAGTGAGTTGTGCATTGCACGTTCGCCTCAATCTCGTCCGGAAATACAAGTATTTGGGCCCAGCTCGCTTCCAACCAGACTTTCTCGACACATACCCAGTATGGCAAAATCTCGTACTTTGCCTTGTTATAGTACAGGAACCAGTCATACCGAATAGACATACTACGGGCGAACCTCTTGAAGTACTGGCTGGGTGCATAAATGGACAAACAATGTCCGGTCGGGAGCGTTTAGTTTTCTTGAACACCTTGAGAATACATTGCGTCATCTCGACGACCAGAAATGGCGCTTGCGTACCAAATACGAGACAGTTAGCCGACCATTTGGAGGAATGAAGGTCTATCCAAGAAGACTCGATTTTGGTTCGCTCTCAAAGCCGCTTTCCTGACCACGTCTTGGCTTTTATTAATTAGACTCGGGACGAACTAGAGCTAGATCTAAATAGCTAAGGGCTTGTGCTTGAAATTAAATGCGTTTGGGTAGCTCCCGAGGGCTTGGAAACGTGACAAGGATTGATCATGGATCCGTCTCTTTAGACGAAGGTGTCTCATCTCAATCGTCCGGGTGGTCTGAGTCCAATGGGACCGAAAGGCTCAAGATTGGCTCTACTTCTTATGCGAGATTCCTCCTCATTTGTCAGAAAAATTGAACGGGATGGATGAGAAGAAACTTCATATGTGCTTGTCACGATGCACGTTTTGAGAAAATCTTGGGATTGGCTCCAATGGAGCTCGTTCATGCCATCATCATTGTCATCACCATCATCCCTCTTCTCCTTATCATCATCATCATCATCATTGACGTTTTGTTCTCAACGCCTTCCTCTCGTTTGTAGGTCAATGATGGCTTGAAATTGAAAGTAATTCCAGGGCATTTGACTCCTCGAGCCAAGAAAAAAGGGTAATGAGGCCCACTCATGATTGGTTGGGGTTCAAATCGGGCACCAAGGAAAGAAATCCAGTTCGACCTCCCTCCCTCTGCTCAAACCGATCGAGGATGGATAAGTTTGGCTTGTTTCTTTTCCTTCACAAAAGCAGCTCTGCCTGCTCTTTGATGGTCAAGGAGTCAGAAGTTTCCTGTCAAACTTCGTGAGACCTGAGGAGACAGGGCCCTATTTGACGCCATGATGTGGTTGAACATGACGAATGACAACAAAATTGGTCTCACAGTCACAGAGACTTGCATACAACCATCAACGGCCAAGACGACTATCCTTCCAATCATCCAGTGAGTGATCTTTACCGGTGGTCGTTTCTGCCGCAATCATGTTTAAACGTGAAACAAGATGGTTTTATGACACCTTCAATTGGCCATTCTTTACAATTTCGGTCTCAATTCTTTGTTCGATGCAAGGAGGGTCAGACTTGAATTGCTTCAATGACTTTGGAAACTGTCGTCGTCTTTCTTTCTTGCTGGAACTTTGCCGCCGTGTTTTAAGTGGCCTTGAAGACCAGGCCAAATGGCCTGGAACTGTTCCAAGTCTCCATTGAAAAAGGATAGACTGCGTGAGTGTGTGGATGTGCACAATTTTCGGGCCCATTTGCTTGAGAGATCGGATGGGAAAACTCAATTGGTGACAAGGGCTTTTGAACACAACGTTCATTATCCCGAAAACCCGACTAGATTTCATATAATGGCTTGGGGGTTACTTTTCTATCTAAAGAATGGTTCGGACAACTTTATGGTTAGTTTAAGATCTACCAATGAAAGGAAGAACTCTGAATGTCTTCAGATTTGACATTCGCCAGGCGCTTGGCAATAACGTTTCTTGGACGTTTCTTTGTCACACTTCCAGTCTTCTTCCTTGGAAGAGACCACCAAGCCAACCTTGAGATTTTCTTCATTTCACACCGAAACTGACTGATCTAGGCCCCGCCAAGAAATGCACTTCTCTCTCGCTCTCGTTCCCTATCCCTCTTTCTGTGTGGATCCCAATTTCTTTGTGGATCACAAACTCCAAACTTCTATGAGACAAGTGGAACTGTGGGAACACCACAGTCGAGCACAGCGGGTGGTGCGAGTGTGGTGTTGAAACTTTCAATCCTCGAGAATCTCTCTTTGTTCGTTTTAAATCAACTTTTGCCGTGAGAGAATGGAACAACATGCTTTTCTATTGCATCGATTTTGAGAACTCGAACCAGTGAACTGGAACAGGATTTGCCAAATGTCATGGAAATGTTGGATCTCGTTCGGCCTAGTTCCTTTCGGCAGAAAAGAAATTCATTTGGAAATGTCAAATCTCGGTATGGCTCTCTGGCCTTGGATTTCTGTCCTTATCCGCTTTCCCACTTCCTAAAGGCCGGCCACCGATGTCCATGGCTATTTGCAAAACCAGACCAACACGAACCAAGGCCAACGACCTTCAAGGCCGACAATGAATGAATGCACTCTTTCTTTCGCCAAAACCCAAGAGAAGGAGGAAGAAAAAATATATCCAACAGTCTGGATGGAACCGATCTTGGAAATGGTTCGATGGGTCTTGTTATTCTTTGTTCCACTACAAGAGCAAAGAAAGATGGTTATGGAAGAAGATGGTGGTCCCGTTTCGTTTCGGAACAAGAAGCTGGAACTTTTCTTGCCTTAGCTCATGCTCTAACTAACATTTCACATTCCTCAAAGATAAGTGCTCGTAGAATCTTGATTTATCCTTGGATTATGGCACATTTGCATGTAAAGTGGAATATCATCCATGATCCAAGAAAGAAAAATCGCAATCGGAATGGACGGACGTGATGGAATCAACGGTAGAAGGTTCGCATGATTCAGTCACTCCAAACCAATCTACGATAATATACCTGAATAGCCAAGAAGTAGAACAACATGGCTTGATCTATGCATGGAATGGACCGTGGATCCTAAATTTTCCCTAGGCGAGGGAAAAAAGCGCCATCGTGGACCCAGACCATAAACGAAACTTTATGTGAGTGGAAAAAAGGCACAAAGGAAGGCGAACATTGTAAACCGCCAGGACTCGACCCAACACGAACTCGTTTTTTGCCCCAAAGCAGTCAATGAAACTGGGATTCTCGTGGAACCAAAAAGCCCATCTGTCCCTACTAAAGTGTTTTTTGGGTCACAGTTTGCAATTACCAGGATTTACTTCCCCCGTTCTCCATTTGAAATCAGAGCAGATTGCCCGGAAGTGGTCCTCGATTCTCGGGCGGATTCACAGGGTCTTTGAAGCAAAAACATACCCTAAGCCAGGTTGTAGTATCCCAGAAAGTTTTTGCTCCTAATCGTAATGACTCCATTTCCTCATTTCCCAGGTCAACCAGTGGTCCCTTCACAGGCGAGATCAGAGACCTTCACTCTCAAACCTCATCCGAATCCTCGTCTAAGGCCTACACTAACAAGAGAGTGAGCCATTGAAACATGAATAGTGCCAAGTTCGTAATCAAAGCAGCATGGTTCAGCTGTCGTCAGGCATTTCGTACCTGGGGTCATTTCCGCATTGCATGTTCGAATGGCCCTTTTTCAGAGTTGCCTGCATCCATTTCAGTCGCGGGCACAAACACGCATCAGCCGAGCAAGCCCAAGCAAACCAATGCCGAGGTAACTTGAGGGTGAATGACCTGATTAAATATTAATTTCGGCCCTGCTTGCCAGCTTTCGGGTCAATCGATTGCATTTTGGCAATTAAATGTGGTTACAGTCGACAACCCGAGTCAATGACCTCGGACGGCTACTTTGTCATGGGGGATAGAAGTGCAGTTGTTATATGTAGAAGCAAGAACAGTAAGTGAAATCGGGCCTCTCTTTGTTTCCATCAGAATGCTTTGGCATTTGTTTACTGTGAATGGATGGCAACGAGCCGGTCTTGTCGATTGATTTGATGAATAGAAGGACATCCTAGCTACGTACACATCATGTTAAAGAGAATGTCTGTCTTCGACAGTGGAGTCTTTCATGTCCACTAAATGAGAAATGACAGCGCTACCGTCAAAGAAGAAACGCCATCTCAGAACATGGTTTATTACTCGTTTAATGATATTTTAGCTCCAAGGTCACTTGGAAAAGCTCACATCCATGACGAGATCCATTCGGTCCCCCCCCCTCCCTCCCAATGTCCCATGGTACAATCAATCTCATTTGTTTTGGAAGCTGGGACAACGAGACAACAATTTGGGTTGATGAGCTCGAGGGGCGTGTCACAATGCATTCATCTTGGTATGGAAAAGATCCTCCTCATATTCAAGCTAGAAAAAGTACATGAAAATGTGCCAAACCAGATCTGGGTCATCATCATCATCATCATCATCATCGTAGTCGAAACCTGACCTGAGTATGCAACTAAGTACAAATCCATGGGTCTCAATCATCTTAGGCTACCCATTGATTTCCAATTGGCCTTGGTGTTCCACCGAGCTCTCGTGGTTCTTTGTGAGTTCTAATCTATCGCATCCCAAGCTATTTTGATGCCTTTGAAGGACTCGCTAGAGCGTGAATGGACAGGCTCTTTGCTGTTCTAACGTAATTTACCACATTGACTACCATTATCTGCTCAAGATGGATGGCCCTTTGCTATTCACCCTCACTGCGTCCTGCTGCCGTTGTTGTTGTTGCTGTTGTTGTTGCTGCTCATACAACTGCATGTGTTGTTATGCACTTGGGAGTTAGCATCGGAGCTCAAGTGTACCGAGTACATTACCCTCGATCTATGTCCACTTCATCTCCAACAGAAGAAAAAGAAGGATTACTACGTATGCAAGTTTTGGCCACGTTGTTTGATGTTCACCCAGATAAGAGTGGAAAACAAGCATTGCCACTCAAGAGTGACGATAAAGTTTCTCGTATCCACGTAATCAGATGCCAACCCACCATCACCTTTTTCTCAAGATGATGTGACAATTTCATGCTCCAATGTTTGGGTTATTTTGGGATTGCCAACCGATCTCATGTTCAAATTGGAAAAAAGAACTGAACGGTTCCTAATGGTCTCTTGTTTCTTTACAATTGGGATTCAGGATATCGATTGGGGCTTGAAGAGGAAACCAAAGCCATTCATGCGAAGTGCATTCAAATAGCCAAGGATGAATTGATACTTGCTTTTGAGAATTAAAAAAAAAATGCCGTCCATTGAGTGAGGATCACACAGATCCTACGATCAGCATGACAAAAAAAACCATTCAGAGCTCACTGATTTGCCACAACAGATCCTTGCGGGACTAGGATTTTTCCCCCTTGCGATCCTTCAATTCAACGAATGCGTGAGTTTCCAGAAAACCTAACCTGGGTCCCCGTATGAGAATGATGACTAGTGACCATCTAGTCAGTTTAACTAGCCGGTATCAAGGCACCCTCCTCATCTCATATGGTAATTGGCCAAGATGACGGTGCGAAGCCTGGATGTTAAATTACAATATTGGATTTCGCTCGGAAAAACTTTCGCCATTGGAGCGAGTGAGAATTTGCAAAGATCATTATTATCATCTGTATTCTGGCCAAGTTGCTTTGCAAGAGTCGTCATCTGCCAATACAATGGAAGTAGTGAAGGAAGAACGTAAAATAGAGAGTCTGGCTGCTAGCTTGCAGCCTCTTGCCATCCCCCATAAATATCCTCTTGCTCTTTCAGGCCCATTCCAGGCCTCTCACTCGTTCAACTCACGAAGCACGATCTTCGAGGCAAAGAATTAAGTTCATTGAATCCAATTCTGGCCATGGCGACATTTGGCCGAATTCTCGGTCCGTGATTTACGACAGCCATTGCGAGTGATAACGAACGAAGGAACGAACGAAACTCCCCCTGACTTCCTTTCTGGGAACCCCGAACTAATGGCTGAGATCCTGAAATTTCAAGGCTACCGATGCCTAATGCAAACGTCAGAATGGTTGCGTAGCGCTATAAAAAACCCTTTGGCGTTAACGGCGCATGAACAAAATAACTTGGAAATTGTTTGCCCCATTCTTATGGCGTGCCTGACGAGCCGTAGTTTCGAAGTTCGAACCCACTTTGGACCGTTGGACGAGCTTCGTAAAGCGGACCCCGCCAAGATTGCTCAGCGTGACCCTTTAAGCCTCTAAATCAAGCGAGTCTCTCTTCCCCCCCAAGGAAGAATTATGACCGGATATATACATTAAGCCCGTTTTGTCATGTGTGGCTTGGCAAGAACCAACGAGCAAGTAGACAACCGAGAAGGAAAAAAGGAAGCGCCTTTATCTCTCAATAGACTTTCCGAACCATCTCCACCAAATGAGGCCGCAACCGTTTTCCCACACTCACCTAAAACAATGAGAGAAAGAATGGGTTCAAAGTTGGCAATCGATTATCGAGTCTATTCCACGCTATGAAAAGCAGGAAATCTCTTCTCTCCGAGGTAAGTATAACTTCAGCACAATTCCTGCCAACATCTTCAGGAGAAGCCTCTCCCTTAACCGGGTTAAACGTTCATTTTTGTCACCCTTTTGTAAACTATTCTCCCCAATTTCAACTTTCAACTTTGGACTTCTTTGGACACTCACTAGGATGGCGTAGTTCATCGTGAATTTTCGAGTTAAAAAGAGGCACGAACAAGGTCGAAACTCAAGTTTAAAATGTAAGTATTACTGCATTCGAGAAGCAAAGCCCCAAGGTTCATTCCTGTCCTGGTGTGATAGCATTGTTGTGACCAGATTTCACTTCTGAGATCAACTTAAGCGACGAGGAAGAGAGGCGGAGGGGGGAGTGATTACGGAATTAGCATGCGCACTGCATAGATCTCCCACCGCACCACCAATTCACCATTTCAGTCTCCCCCAGGTGGTATGACCACTACGCCATGATCCCCCTGGAGGGATGGATGGCCGGTGCTTTAGCATTGTCATAATTACATTGAAATCCGGCTTGTCATTGGTAATTCTCCGTATGTAAGCAATGCTCCCGTGATTACGTGAGCTCTTCTAATATCATGCTGGTCTCGCGACTTGGCCTTGTGTCATCATAAGCAAGCGATTACTTAGAGGCCATTATAACGTGTATCAATGAGAAATTTACCTCGAGATGTTTTTTTTCCTTTCGTCTCAAGTCATAGTGCCTCTACTATCAATTGAACTGAGCACAATGTAAGGACACTTCATAACTGATTTCGACACTGGAAATCATCCATGAGGAGCTCGGAGTGTCGGGAACGATTTCGAGTAGGAAATATTTGGTCACCACAGCGAAATTTATAAGTGGTCTGGTAAAATTATCTTTGGACCCTTAGTCAGCACATTGAACCCCATGGAGTACAGAATGTCTTCACATTCTTTGCAAAACAATCTGCAAGCTTCGAATAGACTTGTGTAAGATAGCTCGTAATAAAAGTCAGGAGGGTATTTCAGATCATAAAAGCAATACAAGAGATCTTGGGCTCGAATCACTTGATCCGGCTCTAATCTTGAGCTTTGCTGAAAGGGGCCGATGATGATGATAAAGTCTCGATTATCGTGAGTTAGGAGCGAGTAATTTTCAGAACAATTTATGTTCAAACTGTCAAAATCCATGCCTTTCAAGTAGATTGAGATACGAAGGGAGAGGCAGGCAATGGGGCTTCAATGTCCATGGGGAAGGAGAATGCGTGTACACCGAATGTAGTGAAGCTAATTTTGGGATTATTTACAATCTTTCCCCCTTTTCATCAAGGGGGGGGAGGTTGATTGGACGGAAAAGATTCCAATCATTAACCAGACCTCGCCTGCCTCACTTTAAGACGATATTATGGCAGTTTCCGCAAAGCCCCGTTGTGTGTTCCGCAGAAAGGAGTTCGTTTTAATTGTACTTTAAAAAGTCCATAAAAGTCACTCCTGATATGGAATCCGTAAACTGGGAATTAAATCCTTAACAGGAGTAGACTAATCCTTAATTGAAGATTTCATGGGCCTTAACGTCGTTTATATCTCTCTTCAAATCTATAACGATCAGGTAGAGATGACCCATTGAAGGTCGGTCGTACAGTTGCAACTCGTCTAGATGCGGAGAAAACGGAGGGAGGTAAGGAGGGAGAGGGAGGGATTCCCGCAAGGGCCATGAAAACATAATACGAGAGAGTCATTTAGCCGAAGTTTATGGGGGTTCTTTTTCCATGATTAAAGTCTGTTCTTGAATGGCTTGTTGGATCTACTCCATCCCTCCAACCTCTAAATAGAAGGGTATTCAATTTTAGTTTTCATCCCTTCTCTGCAATTCGGGGGTCTTTCCCGGATCGAGATAAGGGCACAAACATTTGTAGCGATGGGCCATTCCTACCACAAATGTACAAAGCAATGGCTCATGAAATTAATAGCGCATGAAAATATTGGTTTCCCGCCGAGAAAGTTGGTTTTCTCCCTCTCTTCTCACTTTCCTCCCGGAGTTCATTAATAACTGAAACCAATCTCCTTGGCTAATTCAGCCATTCATAAATGGTCACAGCACCGTCTTTTTGGCATGGGATACTGAAACGTTCATTTTATTGGCTTGGGCCCAGAAGAGTTCCCGCTAACACGCCAAGAACGAACCCAGAACGTAAATATGGATTGTGTTTGACTTCCAGAAATGACTTCAAAGAGAAATCAATTACCATTCCAACACTAGAATTTTTCAAACTGATGGGCTTCTCCTTCCACTTCCCCATTACGATTAGGTACCAAATATTGTATCCCAGGAAGGTTCGTCAATGTGAAGTTGGGCTATAAAAATCATTGTCGACCCCCGGAGAATTTGAATTTCCTCGTTCGACTTTCGTGCACCATAATTGAAATTCATGGACGAAGTCACTCTCAAGCCCCCCAAAATCGAAGCCAAAAACTAAAAAGATCGGGAAAGGAGGAGGGAGCCGGTAGGTTGGTTGGTTTCCCTTCAAATGAATTCTGACCACCCCAACTCCGGTTTTTGAAAGCCAATAAATCTAGAGATTACTTGACGAACTTGAGTGGGAAGCTGCGAGAACGAGAGAGAAACGATGTTAGTGAATGGATCGAGAAGCCAAGGAAGAGCAGTTTGACACATTGAATAATGGAAGAGAACCTCAAATACACTCAAGACTGACTTGCATTAAAACTCAATGTTTATGAAAAGGAGAAGCCATTGACGAGGGGGAAAAAACCTGTAGATTGAAAATGAAATGGATCTCGGGATAAAAAGCTATGCTTTGTCAAGTTGACAAGTCCAGACAAAGGATCATACTGTAGAGCGTTTTTTACGTTTTTTTTTAACAGAATGCCGAGTCAAAGTTACTGTAGAAGAAGCTACCAGCCAATAATCTCGTTTAGTTGGTCCTAGTCTCAAAGTTGGTTTCAACCAACTTTATAAGTGTGGCCATTATGGCCGAGTGGCATTCCGGTGCTTTGGAAGTGTTATGGTGCCATTGGTTCTAAAAGACCATTGACCCAAAGAAAAAAAGGTGGATGGCAGAGGCAACGAGGATCAGACATGAGGAGATAAGGTCCAATTGTTCCACATAACTGTCCTTTGTTCCAGACACAATGTGCGTCTCGCTCTTACTCTGAAGGCGGACTTGAACGAGAGCTTTGGGATCCAAAGACAACCATGTCGAGATTAATACCAGTCTCTCGTTTCAGGGATCCAGAACCCTCGTTAGATCTAGGTCAAGAGGAAGCCAAATTCCTGGAACTTTTTCCTCATTCAGACACTCGGGGAATGGTAATACCTCCCCTAAAAAAAGTCGAGATTGGCTTCCCGTGGTTTCAGGCGATTTATACATATGGTAATGGGCTCCTAATTGAAAGGATATCTATCATGTGCCACCGCAGACATTCTTGTCTAGACGAAGAAGGATGACTTGGAAACAAGGACCTCTGAGTTACATGTGGGTGTTCCTTCTCTTTCTTCTCTCTTATCAATAGGTACAATCTCGAGGCTCTACAGAACTTCTCCAAGTCTGCTGCCAAGACTCTTGCAATGGACCAAGGTCCTGGCTGGAATGTATCCTCGAAGATGGCTATGTTCTCGCGTGGCCCTTCAATCAAATTGACGGACGTTCCCAGACAGAATTGGCTTCTTCCAAGACTTCGTTCTCTTTCGAGGAAAGAAAGGCCTTTCTTCTTTGGAGGAACCGAACTAGAAGAAGGCAGCCTTTTTTTGCTCCTCCTGGTTGGACTAATAATCCTGTTAAGCCAATTCAATCCATTGTTCCGCCGTCAAGACAAAGCAGGGGTCACGGAGTAATTGTGTCAGGAGCTCAGGGTAGTCGGTAGTATTCTATTCACCTTTCTCTCGTTTTTGCTTCATCAGCCATTCCTGCTAGCTTCCAATGGCTCTTCTCAAAGCATGAGTGGTTTTGGACGTCAATTAATGAACTCCTTTGTTTAAAAGTAGTTCCGTTTCTCCGGGGGATCAGTTTTTGTTTACTTACAAAAACGAATTCCAGGGTCAAAAATTAGTCACGAATCCAAAACAATCGTACTTTTTTGTTTTACCACGCATTGGGTTCAGATTTTGTAGTAACCAATTGGAGATTTGCTACATTCACAAAAAAAATCATGTGTATCCCATTAGCTTTCAGCGACATTTTCACTTTCAAGAATACAAGCAAGTGTAAAATCCAAAGCTTCGGCTTAAATTCGGATCACTTGATAGAGCTCGGGAAAAAACACGAGTAAAGGAGGAAATTGTCGGGTCAAGAGTCGTCCAAAAGCGCCCCAAACGATATATTGGGTGTTTTATGGTCCCTAATAATGTTCTTTGTGCTCGTCGACCCGCACATTGAATTCCCTTTTTCTTTCTCACACAAAGGAAATTTGATTTTCTTCGTCTTCGTCTCCATTTTCTCCACTTTGGGAAGTCCAACTTTTTGCTCAGTCTGGATTCTCGTCCATCTCATTTAGTCTAGTAAGGAAGTATGTTTCGAGAGCTTTCAAATCACCCGAATGTGGGTTTCAGGGTGGGAAAATGCAGTTCAATCCTCGGACCCATTTGTGAGAGCGATAAAGGAGGACTTGGAATCTGCATGTGGGTGTTTTAGAGAGATCTCGTCGATCTTTCTCACACCTCTTTAAAGAACACTAATCAGTACAAAGATTAGGCTCAAAGCTCGAGATTGTCGAGATTGCCTTGAGTAATTCAGGGCATCCTTAGAAACAGGAAGCGGTGATTGCATTCTGATTGTCCTAAGAAAAAGCAAGAGTCTCCCTCTCCATGAATAATAATGAGTAATGGATTGCTGCAAGCGTAAAAACTCAAACAAAAAGAATTATTGGATTGAGATGGAGGAGACAAAAACCGAGGCCTCATCTCCAACTCAAATTAAACTCTTCCCAATTGGGTCTAACATGACTTGCAGGTCTGCTTGAATTCAATCTCAAGCCCTGAGGACATACTATAGGCTTCAAAAGTTCTTATCAGAGCTAGTTCAAAAGTTCAATCCAACTAAGAACTAAGTTAGTTTCCTGTTCAATATCTTGGCCACATCACTTCCTAGGCAATCGTTCACGAAAACCCGTTGCAATCAGCACAAATGAGGCACCCAGAAAATGCTCTCGCAGAAGAAAAGGGAGCGAGTAAAAAGTGCACCCGGGTATGCCCGGCATTTTTTGCCTCACGAGACTTAATAAAGAAAGGCCTCCCACCCACTCCGGCGGGATGGAAATGCCCATCCATATCAATTACGGAACAAATCGTATAGGCTCCAAGAAAGATACATGACGGCGCATCCGGATTCCGAAAGCGAGGCCAAAAAAAGCTTGGCTTCCTTTTTTGTCGCAGTGGTTTATGACTCTTAAATTTTGGTTGATCGCCTTTCACCCTCCATTACAATACGATATCCTCCTGTTGAACGCCAAGTCGGTCGATTTTCTTTTCGACGGTTGTATTTCTTTCCAAAGACATCAATGAGATCCTAGGAGGGGTTTTCTTCAGACACAATATGATGGGTGTGGCCGTTATTACGAAACGTCCGAGAATGAAATTACATCCAGGTTCGACCAAGGCCAAAAGAGCTCTCAATTGAGTCTCATTCGCCCCTGAAAATCTGGGGCTGCATTATCATTAACTTGTCCGGGGATGAAACAGAGCCAAAAAGTACGATCAGAGAGAAAAGACGTTTCAAGATCTCTCTACATTGAGAGGATGAGATGCTTCTCGTCAACTTTGTTTTTGTTTTGGTTCAGTTCGAGCTCGTACCAAACCCCAGAAATGCAGCCAACCAACCAACCAACCAACCAACCATTCAGTCAGTCAAGCTGAGCGAAGGAGGTGATGGGGTGTTATTAAGGCTAGCAAATGATCCGCAGGGCTCTTCCAGATGGTAGCTCTTGATTTGCTTCAAATGCAATGATGAGCAATTGTTTCTCCCCGCTCCATAATTTTCCACCCGGCCACCAATGGAAGTTCCTTCCAGTTCTTGCAATTTGGCCCACCAAAATCCAAGATACACACACTGTACTACTGTAGAAAAACGCTACAGCACAATCTAAGCCATGGGCGTACTGTATGTATGTATGTATGTGACTGGCATTCATTGGCATAAAGGCATTGATGGATCTGGGCCTGTCACTCGGTTGGTTTATCCGGCTCATTGACTCGTGACGAATGTGCAAACATGTCAACTGTGATGAAAGCGGTGATCTGTCCCTTAATTTGATCATGTCAGTCCTCCTGCCTCTCTCTATCCTGGCTTACCTCCTCTGGGGTTGGAGTCTGGATTACTCGGGATGGTTTCCATCGACCATAATCGACTTGGACTATGCCAAAAACCAATGTGGTTGAAAGCGAAAGTAGGAGATATGTACGCAAAAAAAACATCTCATATCAAGGACAATGTTAATGCGTCCTCCTGGATTGCCAATGCTTGCAGACTCAGTTCACTTAAGCGAAGAGGCGTTTTGGCCTCTTTAGTTTGATTTCCATAGGGTAATTTGAGGACAGCGTTTGGTTTAAAAACCTATAAAGTAGTGTTGTCGCCGAGGAGTAGGAGTGACGAAAGGGAAATTTGACTGGTCTAACGATGGTTTGTGGTAATTTTATGGCTCAGGAAAATTGGAAAATTTCCCAAGTACCTTTCCTCATGAATGGTTGTTGACAGAACCACAAGCTCGTAATACCACGAGACGCACGCACTAGGAAGGACACACATCTCACACAACCATTTAGTCGCTCTTTTTGGTTTCATCGGCCAATGGTTTTATGATCATGTGTTTTTCGCATTTTCTTCCTGGGCTGTGTCTGGAGAGGTCCACACCCTGTTCAAGTCACTTGACAGAGACGATCATTGCACACGGAAATGATAAATAGCTCACTCCATTCTTGGTAGTCCTCTCCTTCTCCTCTCCATTCACGCATTATATTCCATTTGGTTGGCCAAGTTGCAAGACCAACCAAAGATGGAGGCAATGAAGAGAGGCAGAGGAAGAAGAACGAAAGAATACGTGAGTGAGCGGGGATGTGTGTGGAATCTACTTCTTCGTCTTCCCAGGCTTTCAAGTTCTACCAAAAAAAAATGATGATCGGAAGAGCAAGTAACATCAAGCAACCCCGTCACAAATATGGATTCATTAATCATGGAAATAGTAGTGCCATCGCCCTCTTCAGGTGAGTCAATAGTAGCACAACAACTACCCGCACATACTTTGGATTCTTTCCATTGCAGATCGTTCAAGCCAGAGCTTGGATGCAGCCTCGTTTCAAATGAAGTGGTTCAGGTAATTATTCTTCATCCTGCGCAATGGAAACAGCCGGACAAAGCTCGAGACTGGTTGGTGGTTCTATCCAAATGAAGTTCGAAAGAAGAAGGTGGAGAAAGAATGGACAATCCAACCATAATCTACACTTCAGCATGAATGGTTTCCAGAGATCTCCGTACTACCATACACTCATTCGTCCAGCTGGTGGTGTTGGAAAATCTCAAGCCTCACACACTCGCGGCTCACGATCCCATGGATGGACCTTCGGGGGAGGAAACTCTGAACCTCACCAATGGTGGATTTCTTATTCCCACAATTTGAGATTGCCAACAGCCAAGGAAAACAATTTCTGAGGATGCTCACATTCTAAATTCCATGGAGCGGTTTCGACGTACGTAACGTGAGGTATTTCTCAAGCAACGTCCCCGTTCGTTTGGAAGCTCGAAAAAGTGCATCCGTTCAACGTACAAAGTTCAGTACATTGATTCAGTACCTTGAAAGCCAGTTCAGAGGGGAAGAAGAAGATTCCTAAGCTCTTCAGGGTCAGAAAATGCCGAGAAAATGTGCATTTTGATGATCCTTGATCTGGCTGGCTCTTGGAATGAAGTCATCAGAATTTGATGATCATCATTATGGTAGAGGAAGGTGAATGATGCTGAGTGGAAGGAAGCCTTTCATGCACGATGATGAGCCCAGGAAATCGAGAGACAGATGTGAATGTGTGGTGAGGGAGTTGAATTGAGTCTCAGGTGAAGAGGGTGCGACGAATGGCCGTGTCTTCTTGATGTTATTGACAATTGATTGCATGCATGTTGCCCAAGAGGAATGTTCTGGTAGGTAATTGGACCTGCTACTAGCAACTACGTACTACTACTACTAGTTCTCTCCTGGCGACTATTGAAGGATTACAACCTATAGCACACACTCCAGGGGGTTCAATCATCAATGGAAGAAATTCTGGCGAGAGAAAAACAAGTGAATATTGCAAACCAAAGGAGACAGGCCATGGTTTGACCTGATTTCGTTCTTCAAAAGTTGTTTTGCTCAAATTTCCTTATCTGACTGGATTTCGGATTTCAGCGTTTCCATTCTTTTTATCTCGATCCACTTCGGATTCATTTGTTCGGCTGTAATTTGATCATCCGGCCAAATTTAGTTGGAATCACGAAATCCAGCCACTCAATCACAATCCCAGCAGTTGGAATGTGAACTTAAAACTCCGCTTGAAATATCTTATTCTGGGTATGGCGTCACTAATGACTTCCAATCTAATGGACTCAGGCCATCAGAACCGGACGTGGTGGAGCTCTTCATCTTCATTTTTTGAGCCATTCTTTACGCCAAAAACTTGTGGTTTCTACGTCTTGCTTGCTTACCCTTATCATTTATAAAATCATGAAACCAAGTCTCACAATCGGGCCTATAAAAGTCGCTGCGACAAAGAATGGCTGCTTTGGATGGCGAGGACTCTAATCCAGTTTCAACTTGGCAAGATGGCCTCAATGACAATCTCGTCACAAAATGTCCTTGTGGGCAAGATGGTTATCGCAAAGCGAAGACCCCAGTCGCTCTCGTTTCAGTTTCAAACATGATTTTTCATGTCGCCAGATGAAAAAAGAGCCTTCCAAGAAGAGGATTCATGTCTCTGTAATGGAGCTTCAAGGCAGTAAACCGTGAAACTTGGACGAAGACGGTCTCGCAACAAAGATTCCCGTCAATATCATTTTGAAACTTGCCGCCCTTTATTCATATCGAGGCAATGACTTCTATGAAATGCTTCCATTCCACTGATACCACCCTCTGATTTACGGAAACAGATATTGTTTCCACATTTCCAAAGAACTGTTCTTCGAGTTAAAGGGAATGGTAAGCGGGGTTTTCATTTAATATCAACCGGTTTCAACCGTAAGCCTAGACGAGAATGACAATCTCATAAAGCGAACTTTAAAGGAGGCGCACAGAGCTTGAAAGCACTTGTAAAATCCGCCAAAGGATTTGGAGCGAAAAAAATGAATCGAGTGGAAGATTGAGGAGGACCAAGTGTGATGTGCCATGAAGTGTGGCCATAAAACGCCAGAGACTAAGACAACGAGCAACTAATTCTTTCTCCATACAGAGGGGACAAATAGGCCAAAGTAAAGCAAGGCATGGCATCCACCCCCTATTGCTCAAGCATTTGCAATCAGGCCAAAGGATTATTATCTCTCCAGATATTTGTTGTCACACTTGTTGAGATGGGGTGGGAATCGGCAAAAACTAGGCCATTCTTCAATGAGGTTGGTGACAAAAAAGGTCAATTATTCATTCAACGTCTTTCCATCACTTTTGGCCTTCTTAATACATTTGAAATGTCGTGCAGCGTTGTGTAACGAACCAAAATCAAGAGTAAGACTCACTCACGATGTGAAATGTCAAGAATTAAAGCCGAAAGTGAGGGTTTTTCTTCTCGTTTTTGCTCTCCGGAGGCGGGAATAAAGGTGAAGACCATGAGAATCATCTCTCGTCGTTTTGGAGGCGAACAAACTGTCACGTGTAAGCAGCGTTTCTTAGGTATTTTGATAGTAAACAAACGCACGCAACAGCTGCTACATTCGAGCGAGGCGGGATATTCGTTGATGACTGTGGTTTGTGGTGAAAGTTGATTGTATCAATCCCAACATTCTTTCGCCCAGGAAAAATTGATGATCCTACATTAATGACGATTTCAATTAGTGTTTTTACCAACTCAATCCCGTAGAAAGTGGAGAAAAGGAGAGGAGGGGAGGGAATCTCTTGGTTTCGTCTTTCAATCGAAGGTTGCACGGGGTAATTAATCCAGTTTTCCATATCTGTGGTTTTCCCCGTGGGAGAGAGAAAGTTGAACGCGGAGCCGAGCGATCCAGATAATCTATTGAAATTACTAGTCTTCCAGCCTTTCATTAGACTGTCTGCATGGTGGCCTTTTCCCAAAGGCCAGTTAATCAATAACTTGCTTTTCCACTCCTCCTCCTCCTTCTCGTCTCTTTGTATACGAGAGGGGCATGACACCCTTCAGAGCTGTTCTTTGGGAGTGTACAGTAAGCGTATACGCCATACAAACAGAGGACTTGGGACAAGGTCATATCGAATAAAGGCCGGAATTCTGGTCGTAAATGAGCTCAACAGCTGGGCAACCTGACACCTATTCAGTCGTGACCAAGGGTGGGAATCGGGCCCAACTCAAAAGCGGACGAACTACATGGCCTCGGCCTTGATAACGAAATTCACATTTGTCCAACGGACAAAGGCTCCTCCGACTCCATGGGGAATGGCGAACATATGTCATGTATAGTACATTTTTTGTCTGTTGTACTCTCTGACGGCGAATGAGTCTCATGGTGATTAGATTCCTCGCTTCTTTTTTTTTGCAGAAACATGTCAACGAAATGACCTTGCGGGTGGCTTTTGAGAACAACACCGGATAACGTGTGTCTGCAATCCGACATCCCTCGACAATGAATAGATCGTTGCAGATTGCGTCATCTCCGGCACAGCTTCCAATTCATTCAACCAGTTGTTGGATGCATTAAGATTGGATAAAAGTCGAATTGAAGCGACAAAGCATCACACTCGGGGACAAGTATGTCAATCAGCACAAGATCTGACCTTGGGACTTCATTATCACATTTTGGGTCCCTTCCCCCTTCATCTGCCTCTTCACGGTGCATTTAGTTAACAAAGGCCATTATTCAATTGAAATTGCCTCAAAGATCCACATGGAGATATCCCTGGCAATCTGGCATTTCGAGTGTGGCTCAGAACCAATACGTTGCCACTAAATAACAAGTCCTCTTGTTCTTCTCAGCCAGGTACATGGTACGTGCTAGAGTGACCCTTCCCCTTTTAGTGAATGAAATGGACGTTTTCTCCGAAATGTGAATCATGCCAAGCTAATATCGACTGACTGGTAGACTGACTGACTGACTGAGCGAGTGAATGCTGATGTGGTAGTAGCACCTACATTCTACCTACCGAGTAGCGAGTACCTACCTACCGACCGACCAACCAAGTTCTATACATACGATACTACACAATGCAGAACATTGCGCTTCAGTCATGCAAAACCAACAAAGGGAAAGAAGGGAGGAGAAGGAAACTCCAATTCTCGTGAATAATTCTCTCTCTCTCTCTCTCTCTCATTTCTCAATTGAACATTGAACTATCCAACAACAGAGACACAATATTGTACTCAAAGAGCAAAAAGTGGAGAGGAAAAAAAAGAGTTGGCAGTTAAACCCCTGAATTAGTGCTCCATTGACATTTCACAACAGGCACTCCCTTCTTGCACGTGATGCTGGCATGGAGTATCTTATGATTTTGGACCCCCATGATAAGCACATAAAAACAATTGGCTTCTCTCCTCTCATTGATCAATTCACTTATTTAAGATAGATCATTGAAATAAAGCTTGATTGACTCTCTTCGTTCTTGCGTCATAAGTAAAGGTTTTTGACAGAAACGTGGCTTTATACTCCACTAACTCTAGTGCAATCATTTTCTTTCAACTAATCTCAGTCGAAATTCGCGACAAACAAAGAAAATCAGACCGACCCAACCCTCTTTTTTTGAAAACGTTAAAGGCTTGGAAGGCTCAGAAAAGCATAATGCTCCGGCCTCCAGTATTGCCATGAATAATTCACCAAAGCTATACGTATACCTTTGATTTGCTTGCGATGGGGTGGGTAGAAATCATGGAAATAGCTCCCCTCGTTCGATTTGAATCATTTCCGGAAAGCAACCGCAACTTGCTTGCTCCAAGTTCGTCATGAATTACGTATTGTTACCTGTCCAACGCCATTTTTGCCAGTTCTCTACTTACTGTAAGTACATACGTTCATGTCGAGCCAAATGTTTCAGGGCTCGTTGTACAAATTACTTGCTTGAGTGATGGGACGTCAAACATGTTTTGGGTTGTCTGGTGATGATTATTTTCTTTGGAGCGTTTAGTCGAACCGGTTTGTAATTGCTTGGATTTATTGACCTGATCTCACTCACTCCCTCATTCTCTATCTATCTATCTGTCTGTCTAGTTATCTGTATCTCTGGGAGTGTCTACCTGAGGCTTGGATGATTGTCGAGAGAGGCATTAATTATCGTAAAATTTGTAATGATGTCCTTCAGCCACCCGAAAGAGCGATTTCTATTTTTGCCCGCTCGCGCGAAGATCTGCCTGGAGATCTTCAAACGTGATGGCTAGCTCTACAAAATGATCGATTTGGGGCGTGATTGGACAAGTTTTTATCGTGACGTGTCGGAAAATGGATAAAATGTCTTGGATCACAGAGAAAGAGGGGCGATGGCGGTGGTTTCTCAATACTCAGCCAACGTTTTGAAGGTGGACACATACGAGGTCCCCGATATTAGCTTTTGAGTTTGCTCAGTGCTTGAGTGGTGTAATCCCCTTTCAAGGTTCCAAGGGCGAGTTTCTAAAATCACCACCGCCATTTCCTTCGTGTGAGTGGTGAGAGTGTGTGTTCTGCTCGGCCATTTGAGCAATTTCAAATGCACAATGGAATTAGCATGTGGGCATGAGGATTTTCATTGGATGGATTGATGCATCAAGGAAAATGAACGGAACAAGTTTCGAGCTCCAAGAACCTGACCACCAGGCCCCCCTGCATGGACAGCACTCTGATTTCGAGATTTTTACGAGGCCTTGTTAACATGATTGTCCACGTTCGACATCTGGCTTCGAAAATCCTCCCCAATTAGTATCGTTATGAGGGATGATCTTATTCAATCTCATGCCTTCACAAGAACTCCAAGCGTGCAACTGGAGGTCTGTCACAATACTGCTTTGGCCATGACTCAAAGAATGTTCCTTTCAAATCTCATAAATATTCATCACGACGCTTTCAATTCGTTCCCAGGGCATTAGTTCAAACTCCATGCTCACCAACATCTCCCACCGAGAATTTGTCAGGTCCTCCCAAGCTTTGGTGTCATGGTGACGCTCTCCGATCGATGGTTCGGTGGTTTGCTTTTCGTACCAACAACCAACAGCCAACCAGCTAGCTAGATAGCTACCTCCTCGCCTCGAAATAGAGTGGTTTCCATAGAGAGACTCGGGAAAAAGACTCGGAGAGAGAGGAACTTCGCTCCTCCTATCATCATGGAGACTCACGCCACTTTTGAAAAGTCAGAGAACAGGTGTTCTACGAGTGCTATAATTGATATTGATGACCAGGGCCCGGATTTCCAAGGAATCTCGCGTATGAATGCTTTCATTGCCAGTACGTCACCTTGAGCCGCCATCGCCTTAAATGTGTGCAAGTGTTTATGAAACCATTTTTCGATGCGGTGTCCACGATTTCGGAGAATACGTCGTAATGGTTGTGTAGTTTTGGTTTCCTGTTCAGTGGTTGTCATGATTTCAAGCCACGTTTTGTCTTAAAGTGGGGGAGGGGGACTCCACAGATAGTCCAAATGGAAGGGAGAGAAACAAAAAGAGCCCAGCGGTACCATAAAACACATGTTACTCTTGAACACTTGGTATGGCAACACGAAAGTCGGGAATAGATATCATCTCCCCTCGTTTATGAATAGACGAAGAGCAAGCAAGCCACGACGCGTTTCATAGCCAGAGGTCTTTTTTGACTCATAAATATATAGCTAGGCACATACAAGTACACATCCCCAAAAAGAGCTTACTCCGGGGCCCCTTTGTGTCAGTATCTGTGGGATGAGATAATGAAGCAGGTCATGATGACATGTGCATCTGCCTGACAGATGAATCACCCCACCTACATAAGTTACATTCACCTCGTCACATGAAAACACTACAGCACTTCCTCCTTGTCGCTACATTCAACTGAACGACGAGATAAATATTCTCCTTACCCTTTGATATCTTTCTTGTCCAAAATTCCGAAATCGATTAGATCCGGACGATATTTGTGGATTAGAGCGCAAAAGGCCAACCCACTCCTCCAGGATGAAGTCATATTGGTGATATCCACCCCGGGATACCCGGCAGTGGCCCGTTGACACCAGACCTCGAGGGCTTTAGTGCCCTTCACCATCTTGTAAACGTAACTTTGAACCCACGTGAGCGACGCCACTGATTGTTTTCCGGTGCTAAGACTTGTCACTCACTGGAACAATAACTAAAGAATAACTGAAATATTGCCACCCCCTCTCCGGCCAACGTCAAACCATCAACTGAATTCAACGCTCTGTCCTTATTTATTTAGCAACCATGCTCGCTTTTTCCTCTATCTCTCTCAGCCCCGATTGAGTGAAAGCGGGCAGGCGCCTCTCAGTTTTCGGGCCGGCCTCTCCGAGCATGAAGCGGTAGATGAACAATTGAACGAGACGCACTTCGTGATCCGGAGGATTTGGTCAAAAAACAAAGAGATACACATTGGGAAGAGTTGGAAAGAGTTGGAAAGTGCATCACCGAGATCAGCTAGCCATGATGACCGCGACCAAATTGCCAGCTAATTTTGATGAACTTGACACCTAATCCTGGTCCTTTCCGAGGGATTCACTTGGTCACTGCAACGGTCAAGAGTTTACAAATCCCTTGTGGGCAAGATTAATGAGAGGGACACTCTTGGACAGATCTGTGAATATCGAAAAATGATTCCGTTGGATTCAACCAAGGTTGTTTTTGTTTTGGAAGACAGTTGATTCTGTTTTTCTGTCAGATTCTTCTGATGATTTGACATCCCGCCAAAGAGCAAAAAAGGCATTAGATGTTGACAAAGAATCAATTAGGGTCTAGAAACTTACAATCCAAACCATCAGGAAGATCCATGGAGAACAATTACATTGTCTATCCATCTTCTCTTTCTCAAAATAGAGGGACTGCTGCTGAAAGTCTTTGTTTACCATTTAATTTAAACTCAGGTTAATGATGATGGAAAACCATCCCACTTGTTGCCTCCAGAGTATTTGGTTCTTAATTGCCTTTTTTCGCTTAGTTTTTCTCGTTTCCTTGGCCAAATGAACCAACAAGTATGCTTCCAGTTCATCTTGCCAGATTGCCTGTCACATGTGAAACTAATTTAATATTATTGGGCCCTCAAAGTTGAAGGTCAATTGGCAACACTGTAAAAAATTGAACTACTGTGAGAGACAATATTCAGGCAGCAAAACCTCAAACTCTTTTGCCTTACCCTGCTTGTCTTTTAAGTCAAGAAATAAACGATGGGCATAACACATAACAAGTCATAAAACCAGTCAGGGCTGTGAGCTATCCAAAATATTCAAAGCAGTGTAAGTAGTAAGACGTAGATAGAGCAGAAAATTGTTCGAAACTAGGTTAATCAATGCACTCCTAAAACACCTGTCAATCAAACTCCAATCTGTATGGAGATTGTGAAAATATTGCACACTCCTAACACCACCAAGTCAAGTAATTTGGAGCTATCACATTGTCCAATAATGAAAACCCGACAACCTAGCCAAATGAAGAGGACTGCCTACTCTTTGCCCATTCTCTTGAGTCAGTGAGTTGCTAATGAAAATTGCTGCCATTTTGACAACAGTCAATTTTACGACTTTGCTGCTTGATTTGCTCGCTTCCATGGCCGGGCTTCCCTACTTGACACTTTTGAGTCCTACGGGCACATCATTTTCCAGATTGTTTACCAGCTATTTTGGGCAGATTGTAAAAATCTCTCCCGTATCTCCAAAACCCAAGTTCTACCACGACACTAAAGCATGGAAAAAAGATACCCAAAACTCTTGAATAGAATAAGTTTCTTTTGATCTGAAACTTCTTACATTCTCAAATAAAGGGTTATATCTAACCTCTCTCGTGCCTCTATCTTTACTTTGTTATGAGCTGTGAAATTGATAAAGAGCAATGAGAGACTAGAGTACTTCAGATAAGGAAGAAGAAAACAAGTGTGCATCTCAAACGAAAAAAACCCACAATAGCTATGATTCGAGCTGTTTTTTCACCAATCTCAAATTATTCGAAATCTACCTTGAACTTCATTTATCATCTATTTTAAGGTTCATTGTTCGTGATCTTCATGGGAATGAATGGACAAGACAACCGGTTATGAACTAGCTTTTTAATAACGGCAATAGCATTCACGCAAATGTCATCGTGAGAAACATCTCACATCCACGTGGGATGTCCTAATTTTGATGAGGAGCGTTTTTCTAGGGGACAAGAAGACCTTATCCGTATCTGCAGTACAGTATTATTTATCCCTCTGAACCGGATCCGTGTGTGCGTGGATGTCACAGATGTGTTGAATGTGTGAGTTGTTCAGTGTTCAGAGTTCAACAACCCAGCGAGAGGTACTCACTTGACTTCTAAAGGGACTCCCTACGGGAAGAACATGTTTTCTGACACTCATCCTCAGTTAATTACACGTTCAATATTACCTATGTATGTACCTAGAAACCATGGATGGGTAGAATTTCGGCTATTGAAGCGGAACGGGCAGGGTGAGACTCACTGCAACAGCCACAGCAACACCTGAGACACAAGAAGATTTTTGGAAAAGATTGTGTAGATTGAGGTAAATGGACCTTTTGGGTAGGGGACACGGGGGTCGGTCCATTAGCCAAAGTGAGTCTGGGATTTTTTAATGGCATTACCGAGTTGGTTGCCATGTGAATAAGTGTGGTCAAATGACAGTGAGAATTGGTTTTCGGTTTGTTGTTATCATTTCCCTAAATCTGAGTGAGTAGCGTCACAATTCTTTTGGTGGTAGGAGAAAGACGGTACTTCATGTCTCTATCTTCAGACAAAAAAAAATCATTTCACTTACACTTTACGCTAAACCCAATCGTATATAAAAAAAATACATGATATCCATTTTTCGCAAGACGAAGCAGCTTTTAAAGGACGCCAAAAAAGCTTTTCCATGATCTTACTGTATTAGCAACAATAAAGCGAGTTACTCTTCAAATAAATAGAGGTGCATGATATAGTCGAGATGTTGTACGTAGTAGCTTCAAAAAAGGGTTCTGACTTCTGTGATGCTTTATCTTGGTACATTGTCATCGGATAAATTCTGGAATATTTTTGCCGTCGCTTGCAATTTGAACACTTTTTGGTTAAGGACTAACGTACCGTGGCTTCAAATATAGTTATAAATGATTGAGTCGGGCATATTTTGCTTATATTTTGGACCATTGGGTACAATGAATGCTGGATGGTAAAGGTAAATCACCACTTGCATTACAAGAAAATGAGTCCCTCAAGGTCACATTAAAATGCCACTGAAGTATCAGCAGTCATTTAAAACATTCAAACAGAACAAGAACATACGTCGTGCTTCCTTTATATGGGAAAATACCTGTTCTAAGCATGAGTAAAACGGGAAAAAACTGGCAAGGGATCGAAAAGCCGAAAAACAAACAGAGTAAATCGACAATGAACAAAGACCTCATCATCATCATTTCCTGAAACCGAAGCAATCCAATCCTATTTAGGCACTCTTAAATGTGTGGTAGGATTTAAATGGCAAAAAGTGCAGGCAAGTCAGTGGATGTCGTACCAAAAAAAACAACGAATTGTAAGGCCTTTTTACGATATACAGCGAGTACGCAATGGAATGAAATACGCAATTGCCATTCAGCGATGAAAGGTGTTTGGTTGGTGGTACATCCATCCATTCATCGATGATGTTTGGTGGGAATGCTTTGAATTCTTTGTTCGAGGTGATATATTCCCACCAAGTTTCAAGGTACTTATCGAGTCCACGTGCTTTGTTTTAGATTAAAATTGGTCAAGAGCGTGACACTGACGACTTAAAATCAAGCTACACTTGATCAACCAACAGAACCACAGGCCCATTAGTAAAGGGCCTTAAAACGTAATAAATCAAACCATTCTTAGCCATTGGTTACTTGCATCGTAATTGGTAGACTTGCAATGAATTCTCTACGTCTAGCATTATGAGGTGATTAACCATACACTGTACAAAGGGTATTTGGCTTGCCTTGTTTTTTTGGCAAACAACCATAACTTTATTGCTCGTTGGTAAGTACAGAGTATCTGATAGGAGAGGAGCAGCATTTCAAGACCATTTGTCATTACATTTGATCAATCAATGGCAAAACACAATACGATTTTGGAAGGTTTTTGAAAATTGCTTTGATGATATCTTGAGCAATCATCAGTCTTCGAAGTTGTATAACACAAATATTTAGAATACAATATTTTTTCCCTAGACCTCTTCATGAGATGCAAGTGAACAGCCAAGCTAGAAGGGCCTAATTTTACAACGCGGTGGTTAAAAATGTATGTTCAACAACAAAATAAAATATAATTTGAAGGTTTAGATGATTCCGGTTTGTTTTGTTACGGCCAACGGCAAAAAGAGAGTCAAGGGCCGTTTGGCTTGCTTG
>NC_081448.1:13747889-13773305 GCF_007210705.1 Tigriopus californicus
AATCCAAGACCATCAATCGCCCGGCTAAGATCCGAACACTGATGCTTAAACCAGTAGCATCTCATTCGACCTCTCGGGTTCTTGGTCCTCATCTTTGGATTAATATGAAAGCAGGGACAAATACGAGGCAACCGTGTTCAGAGTGGCAACAAACAATAAACGAATACGAGTACACAGCTTGTGGACAGCTCTGAAGATCCTAGAGGGTCGCTCGTTTTGTTCCCGTTCTCTAAAATTCGATCGGTTCCGTCAGCGCAATTAACGAGCGGTAAACCCTATTCCAAGGTCAAACTGTACTTCCAAGACCAAGTTAAGGTCGATACAAATGAACCTGAACCTGACGGGGGTGGGTGTTCGGCCATCAAAACAGAACCCGACCCGGAACTTGCAGTTTTCATGGTGAAAGACTTGAGCCAAATTGATGCAGTGCTGGACACACATTCCTATTGTATGCCACCACCAAGTCTTAAGGCATTCGTGGAAATTGAGACTGATCCCTTGACTGTATCCAACATTATTCCATCTCTGCCTAGTCAATGTGTTCCTTCCGTGATCCCTCGTCCAAGATCTAGAAAACAAATCTTGCGCCCTAAATTTACCGAATGTTCCCAAAACGAGCGTCTTGTCGAAGAATTAGAGGAAGAAGTCCAAGAACAAAAAAGAACAATCAAAGCACTTATAGCCAAGTTAGACTCTACTCAAAATCTGAATCCAAGTTCAATACCTATTCTTCGGGTCTTGAAGAACAACTTTCAAGGCTGGCCTTTGGATATCGTATTAAATGAATACTCGAACCAGTCAACTCCAGCAGCAGATCGATTGTTTTCAAGCAAGGTCAAGGAATTGGCCATGAAGAAATATGAAATTTCTTCTTCCGCTTATCGATGCTTGAGTGAATTTTTCTCTTGGTCCAGTCCGAGTAATGTAAACAAATGGATTTTGGAGGAAAATGAAAGGCTAGCACGGAAACACCAAGCCTTGACCAAAAAGAGGAATCGGGATTTTTCAGAACATTTGGTGGGATTGACTGAATCCGACTTTGATGATATTTTTATAAACCTAGCTATGGAAGAAGATGTCATGGTTGAATGCGATTGAAACGCTGGATTAAAAGCAATTCAATCTCAAAATAGCAGCTCCCATTTTTTTACTTATTAAAGGAAGTGATGTCTCTTGTCTCAAAGATGTGAGAGAAAGAAAGCTCAGTCTCATTGTAGCATCGAAACCCATTGGTCACACGCTTTATGAGTTTAGAGCTAAGAAAAAAGTTGAGTAACTAGCTCTAGATAGGCAGGTATTGTTCATATCCATGAGAGAAACTTGGCTTCGACCAAGGGTCTTAGATGAAGGGCTAGCCATGATTGGCTTCAATCTAGCTCGATGTAATAGGCTGAGCCCTGGAGGCGTATGTCTATATATTAGAAAAGATTTTCACATGAGCCATGTTCACATGTCTAATGGAGAAGTAAAAGTCTTAGTTTGTCATAACCAAGGTCTTGATCTGTTCATTGTAAAAATATACAGAACCCCCTCTTGTACAGTTAGCTTGTTCTCGTCAGCTCTGAAATTCATAGGAAATGAGTTGGATCGATCAGTTTGCTCAAAGGTTATCTTTGTAGGGGACTTTAATTTTCCGGCTAGCGTTGTAGCGTTGGAGGTTAGTCCGGATGGGTTTCCAATGACCCTGATCCGATCCAGTGTGTTCATGTGACGCCTAGCAATCTTTCAGATCGATAGGGTCAACCATTACACAAACGCCGGCGTGCTCGAGAGTAAGACCTGCCAAAAAAAGTCGATCTGGCTAACTTCAATTTCAAAGATGAACACTGGCCCCAAATTGCAGACAGTTTAGAAGAACTAGACCTGGTTGTAATTCTGAAAGTTAGTTTCAGCTTTTGAGGAAGTTTGCTCCAATCTGACGGAGTGAGAGGTCTCCAAATCTGGATGGTTGGGACAGACCAAAGTCAAAGGTTGATGGGTACCGCGCCCAGGTAGCTAAGGAAAAGGTCATCCCTGAAAACAAACCCAATGGCTTAAGGGAAAGACCTGGGGAATACCTCTCTAATCCATTTTTTATATACTTTACTTGTACCTATTTTTATAAATATGGTGTTTTTTTTAACGAGGCCCCCCAATAAATCATCATCATCCTCATCAAATCATCGTCCAGCAATCTCTGAATGTGTTCCGAAAGGTGGGACACATACAAAAATTCCAAATTATACGAAGAGTTTGTTCAAAAAGAGTTGCAAACTAGCAAAAAGGATGAAGAGCAATTCGAATCTACTAATTGTGGCTAGTCTCCAAAAAAAGTTGGACGTTACTCAGGGTAACAATAAGGCCTCCATCGAAAATGACCACTTGCAAACTGAGAGTGAGGTGGTTCAAGAGGCCAAGCCGAATCCGAAGGCTTTTTTCTCTTATGCAAATTCTAAGAGAAAGATGAAACACCATGTTGGGCTTTTTGAGGTTGATGGGGAAACCATTAGCAATGTAGAGGCTATGGGGACGTTTAGGGAAGCTCTGGCAGGTTCGTTTGTTTGCTGGTACCAGAGTCAGGGATGCAAGTTTGGGGCTTCCAACACGTGTTTTAGAAGCTGACCCTTCTTTCACATTGCTATATGAGGAAAGGTCAGCTTCGTTAAAACCAGTTTGAAACGCCAATTTTGCATCACAGGCATTGGCAGGCAAGTTTGTTTGCTGGTACCAGTGCTTGCCTAAATGTCCGAATGGCTACCATGCTTGGAGATCAGTTATCTAGTGTGTTTTCAACCCACTGAGTTTGGAATCAACAGCTCATTGCTCTGAAAATGAGCCTGTTGAGATTGATAAGGTTAGTCAATTAGAGCACTTAGGTGACCTTGTAGTCACAGATCAAGATGCTTTAGAGGCCATCAAGGACTTGCGATTTTCAACTTATCCTGGTTCAGATGGGGTGACATCTCAGTTTCTGATGAGATGCTCACTGGTTCTTGCTCCTGTTTTCTAATACTTGATGCCTTGCATCTTGGATCAGGGCAAGTTTCCCTCCTCTCTGAAGTTAGCTCACGTTGTTCCAGGGGACGTTTAGGCAATCTCTGGCAGGTTCGTTTGTTTGTTGGTACCAGAGTCAGTGATGCAAGTTTGGGGCTGCCAACACGTTCTTGTGATGCTGACCCTTCTTTCACATGGATATTTGAGGCAAGGTCAGCTTCGTTAAAACTAGTTTGAGTAAATCAATTTCAGAGTCAAAGAACATTAGCAATACGACCGGTGAAAGCTGAATAGCAGTGCCATCTCAAAAGTTTGAAGTTTCGTTAAAGAGTAAAGTTATCTGATATCTCGTTATGAGAATAAAAACACAACTGAACAAGAATATCCTAACAATCAATGACCGATGCCATCGGACTTTAATAACTTACTAAGAACGACACCTAAGTCGTCGATTTGACAAGCGAAAAAAAATATCTTCACTTACTTTGTTTGCACGTGTTCTGTGTTGCTCACCGTTCGAAAGGAGCCATGTGCTGATGAAGGAAATGACTGCCAGTTCCATCAACTTGGCGCTCTGGACTTGGTCTTCTCCAATGACCCCGATCTGATACAAAAACGTCCAAGTGACACCGAGTAATCTGTCAGAACCATCATCTTCTTGAGATAAGGTCAACCATCACTCAAAAGCTGTTGTGCTCCACTGTTGTGTAAGACAACCCAGGAAGGACGGACGGTCTGGCTAAGCTCAAGTTCAAAGACGAACATTGGTCCGGTGATTTTATGTAGAAAGATTAGGAGACTTGGACCTGATTTCCAATCTAAAACCAGATTTATCTTTCAATGTAGCCAAAGGTAAATCAATCTGAGTTTTCAAGGATGTTTGCTCCACTCGAGCAATTTCTGAAACATTCCGAAACATACGCGAAGGTTGGATATAGCGGAGAGCATCCCGGGTATTCCAAATCCAGTAGCTTCGGTTAGCCTTCAGAAAAAATTGGATCTGATCTAAGGTAGAGTTAAGGCCTCCTTTGAGAATGACAAATTGGAAATGGAGATTGGAGTGGTCCAGGAGGTCCGGTCGAATCCGAGGGCTTTTTCTCTTACGTAAACTCTAAGATGAAAATTAAAAAGTCTGTCAGTCCCTTTAAGGTCAATGGTGAATCTATGGCAATGTACGACAGCCTTGCATGCTTCGCATTCTGTTCTCCAATGTGTCTTTACGGTCACAGAGTTTAGGAGCAACAGTTAACTCATGGCCCCAACTGTAGACACAGCCCCAGAAATCACTTTGAACGGCTAGATTATCTTTTGGACACAGATCAAGATGCTTTAGCGGCCATCAGGGACTTGGGCCTCTCGAGCTCTCTTGGTCCTGATGGTGTGACATTTCAGTTTCTGATAAGATGCTTACTGGTTCTTGCTCTTGCTTTCTCGTACTTGATGCGTCGCATCATGGATCAGGGCAAATTTCCCTCTTCTTTGAAGTTACCTCGCCCTTTAAAGATTGGAACACCATTAGCTAAGTCGCTCCCCAGTAATAATAGGCCGCTTTCTTTGATTCTTTGATTCTGGATTCCAAGCACATTTTAGCACGGTTACCCAGCTGATTGAACATACTGGGTGACAACAATGACCTAGGACACTTTTAAACGGCTTTAACTTTCATCTATTGAGATTTCAGAGGTGCCTTACTTATGCTAAATCTATAAGTATTTACCCTGCTACAATTCACATTAATATCTTATTCGACGTATCCACCTCTGGCAGAAATTACAGCCTTCACACTTTTTTGCGCTGCAGTACAAGAAGCTTGTATGTTTTCCTCGTCAACATTTTCCCATTCTGTCAATAAGCCTGCCTTGAGATCGTCAATGTTTTTGTACGACCTTACCCCAACCTTCCTCTCCACAATGGACTAAATACAAAAGCCCATTACATTGAGATCTACAGAGGAAGGAGGGCCTCATTGTCTTGTCCCAAGAGTGCTCAAATTTGTTCTCAGACCAACTCTGAACAAGTTTTGTAGTGTGGGAGGGTGCACCATCCTACTGGAAACAGTAGGAACCCGTCCATAGTTGAACCTGGATCCAGGGAAGCACCTGAAAGGCTAACATGTCCAAATAGATGCGCTGTTTAACTTTAACACCCTCTGGAATGAAGACCAAAGGGGTTTTCTTGTCCCAATCAGTTACACCAACCCACATCATTACAGATGCTGGACTTTGGCGCCTGTACATTGTTCTCTCTTTCACAGAAGCACTCTGAATGCTCCTAGCCAAAATCCGATCATTTTGATACTTGAAAGCAGCTTCAACAGTGAAAACATTTTCATCTGACCAAATCACAGAAATGGCCGTGCCCTCTTGAAATCACTTCTTGACCTTTTTCTTGCTTTTGAGAGCCTCTTCTCCATAACAGTTGAACTCAAGCCTGTCTCTCTTGCATATGGTAGGCAGTCATGTGCAAGTTCTCTTTGACCACCTTTCGCATAACTTCCCGGTTCACACTTGCCTGTTGAGCAATGTGTCGAATGGAACTCTTGGTCTTTTGATAGATTTTCATTGTGGTGGCTTTCATTAGTTTGGGCTAGAGGGCTTGTCAGAGAAAAGCCACTCCCAACCAAGCCACTTGAGACTTTGCTCACACCACATTTCACCACATCATTGTCCAAAGTACTGGAAAAAGTAGCTTACCAACAGATCTTTTCATCTTTTGAGAAGGATCATTTAACAGATATACAATTTGGCTTTAGACCCAAACGTTCCACTTCGCATGCAATAAATAATTTTCTTTGTAACATATCTCAAAATAGTAACTCAAAATATTTTCGTTGACTTAAAAGAAGCCTTCAACACAGTAAACCATGAAATTCTCTTAGCCAAGATGAGGAAATATGGGTACAGCCAAAACGTCCTAAGATGGTGTAAGAGTTACTTGTTGGATAGATCGCAATAAGTCGAAATCAGTTCCTAGCTCTCAGAACCTACTAATTCAAGCAAATTCATTGACAGTTGAAGGGCATTTCACAATGCAGGCGGGGTTCTTCTTCTTTTTTGTCAATTCTATGTATGTCAAATCTCCAGCCTTGAACTGAGTCTTGCAATGATTGCATCATTCCTGACAAACCGAGCTTACCCAATGGTCACTGGATCTTCGAAAAAAACAATCTCCTTGAAAATAAGCCTGATGGCTTATGAATCCCTCCCTGAATGCCTCCCTGAACTTGGAACTTGATTTCGAGAATCACGAAACTAAATGTGTTCAAAGCCGATCCCCATCTCACTAACCTTACCTAACCTTACCTAACCTAACCCAACCTAACCTAACACGATATTAATAACCCTTAAAGTCTTTCTCTAAACTTTTAGCATTTGGCCACAAATTTAAATAGTATTAGCGCCAGTCTCTCTTTTTATGCTGACGACACTAAGTTATTTTCTGGTAGGACTGTCCAAGATTCCAGTGCCCTTGCAAATTAAATCTACTCTTGGGTTACTGTGTGTAATATGGCCTAGAATGGAATGAAATTCAGCTCAATGACCTTTGGGTCAACGCTTTTGAAGACTCGACTCGTAGAAGATGGAGGTTAAGATAATGACTAAGTTCTGGTTATGAACGATATAGGGGTAGTCCTCCAAGACAACAGGAAGTTCGATAAGCATATCCAGTTAAAGATGGGTAGAGCGTCTTAAACATGTTGTTGAATAAGAAAAGTTTAAACCCAGAGAAAGTGTAACGATGCTAACTCTTTATAAGTCGATTGATCAGTCACGTATTGAATATGCTTCACCTGTTTGGCCTCTTAGAGTTCAACAGATTAAGAAAGGGTCGAATAAAAGGTGTTTCACTGGAAACATCACAGGATTGAGAGAGCTTCCCATCGGGATAGATTGAAGAAGTTGGGACTTTACAATGTTCAAAGAAGGCTTAAGAGGGGGTTGATACTGTACGTTTTTTAAATCATTCATGAGCTTTGTTCCAGCCCAGGTCACATTCTGACCGTATAAGTTTGGGATCTTTGAGAGCAGACAGGAATAATGAGTTCGAGCTAGCTAGGGAGGAAACTGATGGTAACAATACATTCTATCACACCTCCCTCAAATAAAAAAAATCATGAGAACCGCATTGATGAACAATTTAAATCGGAGCCAAGCGTCATTCTTATTGCCATTCTCCACTCGTGTCACTCTTTGAAAAAGCGGAGGATGCGGCGCTTGCTTGAATATTGCCGTGCTCCAAAGACAATGTGCTCCAAAGACAACGTGCTTCATCCTCCGAAGATCAGCCAGTGCTATGAACCGAAAGCACAAGCCTAATGTTGCTCAAAAGCTTTGAATGAGGATCCTGCATGTCTCCGGTCATGATTGGTCTTTCGACACATTCTCATAGTAGGCCTTGTCCTTCACGTGAAAAACATAAGTGCCTCTCTAGAGATCGATCACGTCCGTTCAAAGACGTCTCCCGATAAGACGATGGATGGACCGGCAACCTGGTCCTCGGGCGCCGACTGAACAATCACTGGGCTTGAGACCAGCCGTCTTTGCGGGGCATATTCCTCAGTTCGAGGTATCAAGGCTAGCTTCCCATCCATCTAGTGCTTTTTCGTCGGTATCTTGAGCATCTTGCCCGCTGCTTCAGCACTACCGTTGGAATGAGGATGAAGAGCAGAGCTCACAATTAAATGGATGCTACAGAGCTGCAAAAACTGGGAAGAGGGGAATTAGGACCCGCCAACAATTCGAATTTTTCTCGGAACGACAAGTTGCACAAAGATGTCTGGAGGAGATGTCACAAACTCTCCGAGTATTTCTTGATTTCCAAGGGTACCGAAACATGGCCAACTAAAGCGTGAATTTAACAATATTTAATTTCTTGGTTCTCAGCACACTAAAACTGGACCTCTGCCTCCGCTCCTTTCCCAGAATAATTATTCCTCTTACCTCAGGTTGCGTTTGAGGTTTGCAATGACATAAAAAGTAAGTACCATTCAAATAGTTTCCTTATTATCACAACCAATGCCAAGTATGACTTTGAAGCCAGAGCTCGAGATATACGAAGGATGCACAATTAAATCAAATACAAAATAAGACGATGCTTTTTTATTGGATATGTATGAAAAGAATTTTTCATTCCCTGCAAGTGACTGAATGAATGGTAGCGTGTAACATGTGTTTGTGTTAATGCAGCTCTAAGAGTTTGCTTCGGATGGTTTTACCAACATCATCCACAAAGTCCGACTTGGCCTTTGACTTCATGAGCTCTTCCCAGAGTTGAACGCGTTTGAAGTGGCTCATTTCGCCGACGATGAGATAATTCACGGCGCATTTGGACAGAGATTCCTTGGAGCCATGGACGAGATACTCTCGTTGCAAACTGGTCTGATAGATCTCAACCACTTGCTTGACATTCAGACATCGTGTCGTGATCTCATGGCAAATGGTTTGATTCAAATCCGGCAACAGAAACTGATCACTCACACTCACCAGCTCCATCAGAACGGAGACTTGTAGGCCTTTGAAAGCATCACACCACACACATCCATAGAGATGGTGAAGCACAATGGTAAGGCAAGGGTGAGTGAGAAATGGGATCTTGATCTTGGATTGGCCGGATTCCATGAATCCGCCCGTGAACATGGCTCCAAAAACCGGCGAGGCATTCGCGATGGTTTCTCGGTGAATTTGGATCTCGCTCCCATCGTCCAGACTCAAGGTCAGATCCTTCGGATGGTCATTGTGTTCGTTGTCATGAAAGCAGTTGGTATCTTCCTTGGGGTCCAGGAGAAGATCCATGGCCACCACTCCCACGTGGGCGCCCAAATTGGAACAGCTGAGGACGGCATCTGAGAAAAGGGCTGGATCATTTCGAATACTTTCGCACACGTCCAGTAAGACCTCGAGTCCGTCGTGCGTGATGAGCACATTTCTTAGAAGTTTTCTTCTCCTGAGAATGAATGAGTTGGAAGAATTTGAATGCAATGAAAAGTAGAACATACGTGGAACTTACGTCTAGCGCTGTATTTTTTGGTGCCAATATTGTGCTTCAAAACCTGTTGCCAGCTCGTTTTATTAATACAATTACATAAAGAAGAACATTTTGAGCATTTATATATCTACTTTGGTGCACACTGGTGCAAACATTCTCCCTCAGGAATTTGATTCTTTAGTTAGGGCGGTTTACACTACGATGTAAAACCAGGATTGAATCCGATTTGAGGATGGAAGTAGGACTGACTAGTGCTAGGGCGAGTCCACACTCAAGCCCGGATTTGCGAAAAAATTCTCACTCCTTGGTTTACATTTCGCAATATGAGTCTTTTTGTTCGACTTGAGCACAGTAAAAGACTCGAGTCCTCAGTTGGACTCGCCTCTTTAATCCTCAAACCAGATTCAATCCTGGTTTTCCATCGTCGTGTAAAGTCGCCCTTACTGTTGCACAGTTTATGTATACTCAGGACCTTTTGAAACCACTTTTGGCATTTGAATGACATCACGCACAATTTTTTTCTGATAATTTGAGTTTGGAGTTGGGTAACCAAGGAAAAAAAACCCATAATAATGCAATCCAAAACAATGTTAGAGACAAAATTTACTACATGAATGGATGTTTAGAGTACACTTTTCTTGATCTTTCAAAGGAGATTGATTATGTGAAAATCTTTTAGATAGCCGCCGTTCAACAGTGTTTAGTCATTTCCTCGACCAAATTCCATATTTGCATAAACAGCCACAAAGTACAGTTCGAGTAAGCCAAAATGTCTGGTAGATATCTAAATGTTGAATTGTGTTTGTTGCTTCAAGGGCATTCTAGTGCTTCTATTTCGAGAGTGTTTTTGGTGAATTTAAATCTAGTAGAAAGAAAAGATTTCAAGGAGGCAACTTTTGTTTTCGAGGTCTAGTGATGTCATACACACCACACAGGTCCTGGGACAAAAAAAAAAATACCGAAACCGCTCAAAAGCGAACCGTGCAAAGTGTGCGAAATCATTTTACATTATCTCGTTAGGAATGCCTCTTATGTGTATTTGGCTTTCTTTGCATATCATATGTCTAATTTTGCACATGGTGCGAATCCCTTTATCTCCAATTGATGACGACCGACCAATCATTGTTTGAGAAGGAGAGGGAACGAATTACTCACCTGATCAGGATGGCCGCACTAATGGCTACGTTTTGCTTCTCCTGCTTTGTTCCCCGCATAAGGGAGAGGCACATCTGACCTTCACAATATCCGGATTCGGCAAACACAGAGATGTTCTGGACAAGAATGTCGCGAAGGAGCTCCAGGTTTTCGCAACTCTTGCATCCTTGGTTCTTCTCTATGACTGTGGGCCGATCTTCAATGGTTCGAGTCAACCACGACATGTGTCGCTGATTGATGAAGGACATGGTTGAATAGATGTTCCTGTGGAGCGGACAAAGCAAATGAAAACGAAATAGAAGACAATACCGATCCAGTTGTTTGACTTGACAAGGCTTACTTTGACAATCGAATGAGGATCCGACCCGCCCGTGGCAATGGATTGGGACACTTGATTAAGTACCGGACCAGGACTTGCGTGGTGGCAATATTAAGCATGTGCTCATGAATGTGAGCAGGTTGGGACAACAAGCTGAGAATGTGAAGCACCCACCCGATTAGCGAATTTTCTCTCTTCTCTTCCTGAATATCGGACCGAACTGGACTGTCTCGTGGTGGGTGTGGCATGGGAGCAAACGTGGGCAAAGACTTGGCCTGATTTAACGGCGATACTCCCGGAGAGAAGTTGTTAAAACTCACATTATTGGGCGGAGGTGTGGCGCAACTTGAGGGAATCGGGGGAGTCGCACAACTCGCCCGCTCACTGAGACTCTCTCGAGGTTTCTTCAGAAGCGGCTCAGTGGGTGGACTCTGAATGGGGCGGGATCTTTTGATGCTGGCATCTCGCGCCGCGGCTGTTTGCGACGAACAAGGTTGGAGGTCTTCCTCATCATCGGAGAAGCGCTCCACAGGGGAGTAAATGCTCTGGATATCCTCGTCCTGATCCTCGTTGATTTGGGGCTCGAACGGAAGTGGAGATTACTTGGGTAGAGTCAGAGGGGACCCTCGCTCCGGCGATTTCTGCGGGCTACGGCTGGCCAACGACACGGGTGAGCCCTCCAGAGAATAGCCCGGAGAGTGTTCGGGAGAGCCCATCCAAGGATATGGCGAGCGATCCGGGGAAGCCGGACCACTTGGAGCCTCGTGGGAAGGACCTCGGACCCACGAGGAGTTGGCCATGGCCTCTTGTCGTCGCATGATCTCGCTGTACTCGTCTTGAACGGCTTGATAGCTGGGACTGTTCACTCGGAAGACGATCGGTTCTTTGACATTGATATTCTCGGGAGGTGGACTCGGTCCCTGTCCTTGATCTTGCAAGTTCATGGCCGCGATCTCCTCGTCATTCAGATCTACAGGCTCCATATTGCTGTCCTCGCCATCGGGTTCGGGTGGACCAATATCCTCGGGAATGTCATTGGCGTCTAGGACGTCCTCGGCATCCACCATTTCCGGGAGTCCACATGGATCAAATCCGTGTGGAAGGTCCGGATCATCTTCATTGGGACAGTAGCGGTTCATAAGGCCCTTCTCAGTTGAGCAACGGTGGAATATGCCGTATTTTTCGGTGTATGCCCAAATGTAGCTGACCAAAGTCTGAACCAAGCCTTCATTTTGTAATGTGTTCAAACTCGCACTGTCAAACGAGAACTGAAGCAAGGAGTTCACGATGCGATCGAAAAGCTTGTACAAGGCGAAGTCATTCAGAATGGCCACGATCAGTCGGAGACCATTGCATTCTCGGATTTTCATTCGATTCACCGACTCTCGACAGAATAGACACAGAGCGGTGACACAATGAGCGATCTCTTTGGGACTCAATCCCAATTCACAACGGTTCTCCAACTAAAACGCAAACAACCTCACACACTAGTATACATACAGATGATATTCATTCATGATTAAAGTAGATTCACTATTCGACTCATTTGATACCTTTTTGACCAACGCTGCAATGGCCCCCATATTACCCAGAGTGGGTCGGAGGACGGCAACATAGGCCAGGTTGACCGTGATGGCCATAGCAGCCTCCCAAATCGAGCGGTTCGGATGATCCATGAGCTCCACCAAGATCTTGTAGCGTTCATAGCCGTCTCCACCAACTTGTCGGGCCACTTCCAAAGTACACCCGTGAGTGTAATGAGCCAAACATTTGGTCACAGCCTTGAGGAGATCCTCGTCTGGAGTCTGAAGATGATTGGCCACCATGCCGATGGCCAAGGATTCAATGGCATTTTTTTTCTCCCTGGAAGTGGAACCCAAGATTCTGAAAAGTAAAATATGGAAATTGAGCTCACAATTTCGTACATTGATTTCTTTTCTTTGCAATAACTTAATCCTAGTAAAAGCTGAATATGTAAAGAATGATTATCTAATAATAAACAGTCAATCCGTTTCATATCTTCGCTTTAGTTGACCAATGAGATGACGGCTTTGAATACAGAGATTTACTAACTATAATTCAAAGCATTTGTCATCAAATGCTTTTTAAGCAGCAATTTCACCATTTTCCATTGAGAATACAAGCCTCAAGCGTACCAAAAAAAGAAAAAACTCACTAGTTTTGGGGTAAAGTTGGGAAAAAAGTTGAACAAATAACGTGTTCCAAAAATTCATCTGAAGATCTTATCTTGATGGACAAGCATATAATTGGAAAATAAGACTTATTGCTTTTCCTTTACATTCTCAACCCCTTACTGTAACAGTATGAGAACATAGTAAACTTCAAATTCACATTTGCCAAAATCAGTACATAGGTTTCCTTTCACGCAACTACATAATCAGTCCGAATTCTTTCTAAAACATTCTTATTATTCATTAGTTTTAGGGTTGCGTTCCAATTCCTTTGCTTTCTTTCTCTTCCATGGAGATGTTGACGCTCGATAAATGGTAAAATGAAAGAAAAGAATTTGATTAGGTAAAACCGCAAGCTCCCAGTTTTCTAGTAGACAGTAGACTGAAAAAACTCTTAAGAAAAATAGAAGCTTTTCATGAGGAAAAAGAAATGAAATAGGGAAAAAAAGAAGCTCCACGACACCTCGACCGACTTCGTTATATTATGGCAAAAGTAAGTAATAACAAGTTTATGTACTTCAAAATTGTGACAAACGCTTTCTACATGACCTAGTGATTACATAAAACTTAAAAAAAAAAAATGTATTTTCAATGAATCGTTACACAGAATTATCATAAAATTATTACTCCTAGTAGCATTATAATAAATAGACACATTCTTTAATGCATAATCAACAAAACAGTACATTTGTTTTCTCTGTATTTTCTCACATTTATCTTACCTGACAGCCCGAACAATGACCTGATTGGTCTTAGGAGCGAATTGAGACTCATTGGTGGCCTTGACCAACATCGTGAAGATTTGTTTGTCATTGAATTGATGACATAGCCAACTATTTTGAGCCAGATTGGCAATCACTCGGCATACCCGACAAATTATGCTTTCCACGGTAATGTTCTCTAAAACGGTCACTATCAGCGAGATCCCTCGAAGAGACTCGTCATACAGCTGAAAGAGTGAATGAACAGAGGCGTTAGTAAAAAACACTTCAAGACGTACAAAGGGAAGATATAAGGCATTGGCCAATAAGCCGTTTGCATCGGGTGGAATCTGTCATGGTCATGGTGGGCATGTCATTTTTGGACACTTTTGACCTCCTCCCCTATTCAAAAGTGTCCAAAAGTAAAAGTGTCATTTCTGCTCTACTGCTCTGTTCATGCTTTCCCGTAAGCACAACCAGTCAATTGCCATCGTTTGATCCAATCAGATGGCTGAACGGGATGAACTTATGGTCCGCCACGATATCCTCATTACATAAAAAAACAATGTATATTCTATTTTTTTTGTGCGGACTTCCTTACCGCTACCGGGATTGGAATCCCAGCAGTTCAAGACGAGAAGATTATTTATTTTACTTGACTTTTATTTATATATATTATTTGATCGACCAACGAATTGCTTCATTTTTTCAATAAAAACATGTATTATTGCGAGAAGACCAGAGCTTTTTGGGACTTCTGGTTAAATGGAATTTTGAATTAAAATATCTAGAAGCAATGTTATAAGGAACAATCTTGACCAAACCAACTAAACAAGAAACAGAACATTTCGTTTGTTTTGTTCAACTTACATTTTTGGAGTACAAGATCATTCATTAGTCATTACAACACCTCAGAAAAAAGTGAAACCCTGAAAAACACTTTTTCACTTTTTACTATTTTAATTTACTTGGATCCATCAGCTTCTATTCTATCCTTTGGTTTGTTTTGGGTTTTCAACGGCTTTGCTATCCGATGTCAGGAATGTCATCCCCGGTATGATGAAAATGAAAGATTATTTTTCATCATGGTTAGCTCCTTAAAAAATATACAATATTTGGTCTACCAAAGAATTTGAAAATCAAATTCAAACCCCTTTTTTCTATTTGGGAAACTCAGCAAAAGAGGAGGCTGCAGTTGAGCTCTACCTCCTATTATGGTTTTGCAATGAAAAACTAAAATTATTCAATTTAGTGAGCAAAATTGCTCTGGCAATAACACTAGGCTCCAGAAAGGAATCACTTGTTTACCATAAGGTCCCGATCAATTAAAAAGTGTCGTATCGTCAAACATTACAAGAAGAAAAAAATCTCAATTTCTTGTAAATCAAATGAAATGCAGTTGAGTGCCTATCATTTTGTAACAGAACTAAATGCAGCAATGGGTCTTAAAAAAATGCTAAAACCGACCTTTTGGCCAATGTAAGAACCGTTTTTTACATATTAACAACTTCTTTATTTTACATTTTCTCAATTTTTTCCCGCGTTTTTCCAAACTTGAAAAAGGAAATATTTTGGCCAAAATGATAACTCAAGAATAATAACTAGCATTCATTTCACTTTGCTTGGTAGAGCTATCCCGATAAACTAAATCAAATTAACCATTTTTGCAGGCGCACACACTTCCCCAAAGTTTCTTAGGGAAATAAACTTTGGAAGTTCGGATAGTTACTATATATATATATACGATATAGATATAGTCCGTAGGGAATCTTTATTTCACCACTCAACCTCAACTTGAGCTCTTAGCTTGGGCAACGACGCCGAAACACGTTATGAAACGCCCTTCACAGATGCTTCTCTAAGATCGTTGGTATGAAAATATCAAATCAATGCAATGATTAGAAAATACTTGACAGGATTTAAAAGCTCAAAATATGTTATCTTTTATACCTGTTTCCGGACGGATTCCACGAGAAATAGATTGCCCAAGATGGACAGGGTCACGTCCACAATCTTGGCATTGGGTTTTTCCAGAAGTTTGAGCAAAGCCTTCAGCAATGTGCCCTGGGACACGACTTGGTCCAATTTGGGGTGAATGCAAGCTGAAGACGAGCTGAAGAAATACGACCGTAAACACGAGAGCGACTTGTAAATCACCATGGACGGTTGACCCGCATCTAGGGTGGACAACAAGTAAGGGATCTCCTTTCGACGAGTCGTGTCGAACACGACGTGCGGATCGCTCATGGTCGAGGCAAGGAATGGGGTGCTCTGGTCATCTGGGATCCATCCTGGAATCTGCTCGAGAATCGACTAGGCCTAAGTACAGAAATAGACGACCGACAGACCGAGAATCGTCACACAGAGCAAAACCCCAGAGTTATAAGACGGAGGTGAGGTCGGTGAGGTGTTAAAAAGCTGTCTCAAATTCATGAGGATTCTGGGGTGAGTTTGGCAAACTTTGCGCAATCGAAAAAAAATGTATTGGTTATTCACAAGATAAAGAATCGAAAATTATATTGAGCTGATTGAGTCAGGTTTGATGAACTCAAATGTTTCTGTTGTCTACGAGATTTGATGCGAACATCTTTGTTATATCGTTTACGGTCAGGTTGTTGTCATCATCAGTTCAGGGTGACGAAAAAGGCTGGATATGATAAAATTTCAAGCTAGAATTATACTAAATGAGTATTTTTTCAACTACTGCGTGGCTGAATTGATGATAAATAGCTTTGTCATGAAGCTGTTTTATCCTAATGCTCGATTGTTTTTTGTTCAGGTGACTTAGTGGCCAGTGTTAGGATAATATAACAAAGGTCATCTTACCTAGATCTGTCAGGTTCAAATGGTCAAAGGGAAGTAGTTCCGAATCTGATCGTCCAAAATTTCAAATGAAGAAAAAGAGATAGCCAAGGAATGTTCATGATAGAAAAGAAGCGAAGTAGTCCCAGATAAAATGTAAGAAAACGCAATAAGTTATCTGGTTAAAGTCTAGAGAATGGGAAATATTAAAGGTTGCGTGTTTCTAAAACACTGTTTAGCGACGCTTAATTCAGGACAAGAAGATTGCGTAAAAATCCTGAAACATGGATTCATAAAATAGATATATAACTAACTACTGGTAGCAAGGAAGCAGAAGTAACAAATGAGAGAAACTCTATCTATTTTTTCATCCCAACATGGAACAGTATTGATCCTACAACTTTGATTTCATTTTCTTATCTCAGGGACTCGAGATTTGATGTAAATTGAACAATTAGTAGTGTTTTATAAAAGATGAAATCCCTTGGAACCCGCATAAACCGCTCGGTTTGTTTTAGTAGAGGACCTTGACTAGAGGTGACACTTGGTATTCCACTCACATCATTGCTACCAGCCCAAGAAGCTTACCCATATTCCCCGCGAAGTTCGTCCTGATAAACCTTATTCTCCACCGATTAGTTGGCGGTGCTCATTTTTAAATTTGGGATTAAGTGTTAGAAAGGTTTAGATAGAGACTTTAAGGGCTATTAATATCGTGTTAGGTTAGGTTGGGTTAGGTTAGGTAAGGTTTGATAAGTTTAGGTTAAGTTTAAAAAAGTAGCACCTCCAACTAATCGGTGGAGAATAACGTTTACCGTTCGTCCTTCACAGAGATCGACAGTGTCGCAGGAAGAGATCACACAGTCTGCACGAGTAGCAATTATTTTCGACTCTAATGGTTTAATATGATGCAGCGATTGTTTCCATCAAATGCAAGGTCCATCCTTTCACTGATTTGGGAAAAGTCGCCCCTTTCATTTTGGTCTCGCTCACAAAATTGTTTCAAGAATTTGCCAATGTATATGCCCGCAGCCATTGAAACCAAGCCAGTTTGAAAAATGGTATGTCAAAAAGTATCGTTCCTCTTCAAATTATTTTATAGGAGAAATTGCTTACAATTGCAGGAAGACTGCTTTGGTTACAGTTGAACATAGATTTTAATTCGAGATCTAATTTTTTTTCAAGTCTCCACTTTTTAAAAATATGACTAGAATGAGACCGAAATTTAGCACCAGCTATCCATCTTATAAGCATTGCTAGACTTTTCACTGGTGGGCAATAAACATAGAATTCGATCCCATATTCTTCTCTACTTTTGATTAATGAGTTGTAAAGAGTATGGTTGATTTTGATTTAATGATCAATTGAACCAAGCAAGAACCAAACAACATATCAGAGGCGAGGGGGAAAATTGAATTCTTTTAAAACGGTCTAAGCCAAAAATCATGGAAGGGATCGGTTCATGTGTCAAAAGCACGGCTTGTAACGCAATACTTTTTGATTGACGCTACCTGTACCACCTTATTTTTCTGAAAAAGCAACGGTAACAGAAATGGAACGGGTTTTTAGCCGTACCGGTACCGTTCCTTTTATTTTATAAACGAGGAAAAGATAAATAGTTCCTACACATTCAAAAAAAAGGCTCAAATGCAATGGCTTACTTGCCACTGATGAGATAAAATAAACTGTTTTAATAGGAATTTTTTATCAGACTTCTAGCCCTTAAATGGTTAAGGCATAAGACTTTAATAGTTAAAGAAAACGTAAAAATGTCTATTCAATATTATTCTTGCTATTATTTTCTCCTTCAGCCCTCCTGATAACTAAGGGTTATTTGCAATTTGGAATACTGTAATTTGATCTGATTGCCCTAAAAGGTAAAAAAAAATATAACAAAAAATTGAAAGCAGAACAAAGCGGTCATGAAAGGGATATCTCCATCTTTCACATTTGGGTCTAATAAATCGAAATGCATTGATTATTCTAATAAAACTTTCATAGTTCCCAGCCTGAGTGTTAGATGGCAGGGCAAAAAACACCGAAGTAAAGCGCCACTCGCGGCCAGATTATTCCTGTTCATCTTGATTTTATCGAGAAGGAATCAAATGTTTCCATAATGGCATTATATTTCAAAAACCATCCATAATTGTTCATTTTGCCCCAATTGATAGTCAGGGGGACGCGGGTCTTCGTGCTTATGTTTGTTTTGTAGTTGCGGCACTCTCGAAAAAATGGGCCTTGAAGAGAACGTAATGTAAGTTCAGTATTTAGCCCTCAAACGTATTCTGCTCTGAAAGAATAATTTGTCTCCTTGTATTTACTTCCATCAGATCTGGGGGGTTCCTCTGTTCCTTTGTGGACAAACTAAGACGCAGGCGGTATGTATGGCCAGGGACCTTGGTATGGCTTACTGGACCCGTGATCCTTCACTTGTGGACACCCGAAAACAATCTAAAAATCATTCAGCAATTTCGAATTCCCGCCATTTTTGATAGCTCGCATATTAATGTTGTGCCCTTTTCATCTTCGCTGACCATTTTGCACAAAGACAAGCTGCAACTAAAGCAAATTTAGCTAAAACGATCAAATTGACCACAGGCGATTCTCTCACCACCAATTTTGATTCATCAGAACTCCACTTTCAGAGACCTTTTTAACAGATATGGCGTATGGAAATTATGCAGTATAAATGTGCATTTACCTTTTTGTGCGAGAGGATTTTTACATTGATAATGTCCATGCACTAACGCCGAGGTAAAAGCTTTGTTAAATGGGTTTCAGGTCCGGCTTTGTTCAAGAGAAGGCATAATGCGTAAACGATTTGGCGTGTCCTTTCACTTTTTCTGGTTTGGTCCATAATCACGTTGTTTGTACCAAAAACATATCTAAATCTTTGTTTATCATATGGACTCTTTTGAAATGGTACCCGTTGCAAAAAAATGTAGGGAATGTTCTTTTGTAATTTTGCTCTCCCACAGTCTTTTCAAAGTCATTTCAAGCAATTTCCCTCTTGGATTTACAAATCAATACCTGCAAAATATTAGTAAGATTCTACATACATTACTTATCTAAAAAATCGAAGAAACTGTACTTAAGAACGGCGTTTCCCAAGCGAGCAATTTTTTTCTTCAGTTAGGTACCAGTACAACAAAACGTACATTAGTGAACGTGACCGAATCAATCGGTATCTACTCATTTTCAGAGAGCACTAGGAGGACCCCAGTTCTGCCTCTCTATTAGACAATGACCTTTCCTGTCCAAATCTCCTGAATTTTCCACACATTGGCAAGGTATAATAGAACAGGAAAGCACGTCTGAGAAACCTGACTTAAACGTCAAATCCATCTCATTTGATTTTTAATAGTCCCCTTTCGAACAACAACTACAATAAATACAATAAAAACAGCGCCCTCCTTTTGGCTAGATAGCCCTCCTCCATTGCTCTTAGACTTATCATCTTGATCATCCAATCCAACCAAGATGATGTCCTCCAATCAGCATCGTGCTCCTCCTTAGCAAGTGTCAAATCTCACGCCTCGTTCGACCAATCAGAGAGCAGGAAAGTAGCCAACAAGCGGCGAGGTGTGAACTCTTGATCAGCACCAAATCTCCCTCCGTCGCCTTCCTCGAGTTCCATCCCCCGCCTCTTTCTCTTTTCCTTGCCTTTCAAATGAACCTCCATTTTGGTAAATGTTAAATAAAGTAATATCCATGCTGTTAGCGTTATAGGTCCGGTTATACATGTAGCGTTTGTCAAGGGTTGGTACAGCAATTATGTTAGAGAATATGCCGAGAAGGAATTCATTCCCTTTGTCAAAGGTCTGGTGATATGCGTCTGTCTGGTCCGAGGGTTTCTTGCATTGATATGATCATCTGTTGGAGAGGTGGAAAAGTTCGTTGGAAACGGTTGGTTTACAGATCAAAAGAACTGATATTTGCCCGGTATATGTGAGTCTGTTCTTCGCCTTCACACTCACTGGATGGACGGACGGGTGGACGGACAAGGTTGGCTTTAGATCCATACAGAAATGAATGTGTGTACACAGACGGCAGACGCTCATTCAACGCCAGATTCTCATCCCTAAATGTGCGATTCTCGACACTCTGAAGATCCAACCATTCCCAATGCAATCAAGATTGGTTTGGATGGCTAAGCTTTTAGGATAGCCTCAGAGTTCATGGATCTCGATTCACAGGGCCTGTAATAGGTCCAAAGAATTCATCGAAAGCGAGGGGACGTAGAGTTTTCGACTGATTCTACCTCACCTTCCGTACGAGCGAGATATTTGAGTCTGTCTGAGGTTGATGGGAGAAATATGTAAAATTTGTTGAAACTGATCCGTCGACGAAGGTGCAGTGGGTAGTATTGGCCTCATTCGGCTTTCCCTCCTGGGAATGTGTTCCTCTTGTCACATGCTTTCTGATGTTTCAAAATTTCTCAGCCTTAGACGTCATTGAATACGGCGAATGTCGTGATTTGGCGGAAAATCTGGCCCCCAACGAAACTTTCCCAGGACCGCCGTTGTCAGCATTCCGATGTTTTAGAAAAATCCTGTTGTTTTCCCTCCTCGTTGTCGGGATTGTCGATCTGTCGGAGCCAAAGATCCGGATCATGGAGTAGTGCTGACAAATCCAAGCCATAATTTTCGAATGAATGATTGACATGATTACTAGTAGTGCTCACTCACTCACTCACTCACTCACTCACTCACTCACTCATTGATGTTCCTCTACAATAGCTAGCTGGCTTTCAGTCTGAGTGTGCTCGGCGATTCTCGTTGAGGATCCTCCTATGAAACAAACAATAAATCATGAATTGATAGCCGACAAGCAATTTTCGAGAATCGTCTCCGCTTGGATGCTTTCATCAATATTCAATTGAGAATCATCGCCCACACAAGTCACTTTCTGTGTGTGCAATGTCCACGGATTGATATCGTCTAACGCATAACAAGTTGATCTGCATATGAAGGTTCATCCAAATTGAATCTCAAACACTCAAAGAGCAATGGTAGCCTCGACCATTGGATCAATATCCCCGTTTTTCGTCGAACGTTGCCCTTCATTCCGTGCCATCGGCAAACTTCCCTCTCGATCTCGACAATGAGCTTGTCGTCTATGTCCATTGTAAAGAGATGCATAGTTGGCAAAACAAATAGTAATTTTCTCTAGGGGGGTGGATGGTTAAGCTGTTTGAATGTTCGAGGGGTCCCTGGGCTAATAGATGGATGATATGTCGACCACCTCTCTCTCTCTCTCCTTTTGTCGTTCGCTTTCTCCTCACTCATCGCCCATCCTCTTTCTCTTGTCTTTCCTCTGCTCTTCTCCGTTTTCGTTTGTGTAGTTGGTTGGTTGGTCCGGTGGTTCACTCTCCATGTACGTGGTACGACCATCTCTAGTTCCGTCATAATGGCCCGTGGCTGCGAACGAGTTCATTGAAATGTTGGGGAAGACATCCGTGTTTGCATTTCCTCCGAGACAACATCGTCGCTCAAGACCAAACAACGAAGGATTGTTGTATCATCACGTGAACAAGATGAAGGTAAATGTCATCCCAGCATCTTTCCACCCTGAACGTTGGAAAGGGGGACAACGGACTGAAATACGTACAAAGAGAGAGAGAGACCTGATTGTATCTCCAATGTGGTCAGAAACAATTTTGAGAGGAACGAGAAGAGGAGGAGAAGGAGGAGGAGGAGGCGATTTAGCTGGGTCCTGGGAAGTCTATTAATGTGAAACTGAGGGTCAGTCTGACGCCTGACGCCAGTCCAGACCATTTTATCCCTGTCCACGTACATTACCACCCAACTTGATATAGACAGGGGGATGAGGACTGCAATCAGGGGGTTGGAACCTAATTTGCCGGTCCGACCCCCAACTTGGTCCTGGATTTCACTTTGCTTCTCATTTGTGGGAGGTGGTGACAGTCAGGCGATGCTTTTTGTCTTTCGGTCAGTCAGCCGGCCAACTAGCCATGGGTGGGGGAAGGTAGAACCATCCTTACACCATAGAACTATATATATATATATATGGAGCTGGTTGGGACATGTCCCTACTTACCGTGGAGGCCCCCACCGTTTTAGATATCCGGTAATCACATTGTGTCAGAAACGGCCTGGGTCCAGCATAAATTTGGTCGGACGGAGAACACATCATGCAACAACGAACTCTCCCGACAACGACCGTACCATACATAGATCGAAACCAAGCATGATGCAGCAGACGACGGGGTGATGGCACCAGGCACCATGCAGTTTTTATCTGGCTAACCAGAGATGTCAGCGACAAGATAAATTCAACGCTTTGACACTCACTCACTCGTGGGCTGTTCTGCATGGTTCTGCATGCACAAGTGAGTACTTGAAGAAACGCTTCTGAACCTGCATCCATGGGCTTTGCCATAAAGAATGGTGATTCCGGTGGCGAATGCTTTCCCTCTAATGGGACTCCTCGACTCTCTTTCTCTCCTCTTGGTACGAAAATAGTTAGTATGGACCCTAAAACAGGGTCCAAGTGCCCATTTGCCCAAGTCACCGGGCTGAGAGAAAGAAGTTTTATGGGTTACATCCCCGTAGCATCCAACGCACCGGCAATCCAAGCTGCCTCTCCATCACCTCGTGCAGCCTCGAGAACGCAGAGACCCTGGAGCGAGTTTTCCTCTGAGCTGCGCATCTCCTCCTCCTCCTCCTCCTCTTCGTGCTCCTCCTGCTGCTTGCTTGAATAGAGTGGAGGAGATCCCCGAGCGTCAACTTGAACCGGCCAAGGAGTACCCGGAGAGAGTCTACACGGTTCCGTCAGTCTCACGGTGTGAACCCGCCGCCACTTGCCTGGATGGCGCTGCCCAGGATTTAGGTGCTATTCCTCTCGCTTCTACACTTTGGCACTTTGGGATGAGGCGCGAGAAATGGTGTGCCCTGTCTGGAGCTCGTCCTGTCTTTGCGCTCTACGTCAACGGGGTCTGCGTGAGACCGGCGCTGAACAGCTCAGTTGAGGGAGCGCGTGGTGTCTCTGGCGAGGGGCCCCGGAGAAGAAGGTTCCTGTAGAGCGATAGTCTTCGCCAATTTTGTGTTTTTCCTCCAGCATGCCTTCCTTCCACACCGTCAGTTCACTCAGTTGATTGTCTGGACCCTGTTGGAGAGGTTGTATCGTTTTCAAAAATCCAATTTTGAAGTACTTTCCCTTTGAGTGAAACTTTTATGAGTGTTGACACAGAGCTCTGGGACCTGAGCGACCCCCCCACACCTCCTCATTTGCCAGGGGACACACCCACACCACTTAACACATCCACGTTCAACCACCATTTCCCGTTGGAGAGAGAGACCTTTTGGGAATGAGTAAGTGACTATGCCTCCCGCTGTATGTGACACAATGGCCTTCCATGCTTCCGCTGCCCTTGCTGCTGCCTCGTCTCCACCAATGTTTCCCGGGCTCATGTCACATCCGTCAGTGTCGTCTTCATCATCACTAATGTCACCGCCCATGGGGTCGGGAGCCTTCACTGGCCTTCCGCCTCCCAGTCTGGCGCATAGTTATCCCGGTCTTTTTGCCAGGGGAATGTTTGGAGGCATGCCACGCCTCCCAGTGCCACCGCAAGAAGAAGACGACGGTGTCAAAGACGATCCCAAAGTGACCCTTGAAGCCAAGGAGCTATGGCAGAGTTTCGCGCAATATGGAACTGAAATGGTCATCACGAAAACTGGAAGGTAGGATTTTCTTGACATCTTTAAATTCTTGGGACGCTTAGCGCCGACAACCTCTCCAGTCCTTTTAAGAGGTTGGACGTTGCCGTTGTCGGCGAATATCTTTGATTGATAAGATTGCGTCATAGCTAGCTGTCAGTGTCTTCGAGTATGCTAGTGTTGGATTAATTAAAGGTTTGGTGTGATCACCACTTCCATGTAAATAGTAGCGTCTCTTGGCTACAATCTGACCGACGCTAAATGCACCCAACTAAAATTCCGCTTCGCCTTCTCCCAACTTTTCGGTTGTGTTTGCGGTCTGATTGTTGTAACATCTCCATCCCCAGGGACGTTGTCAATGATGCGACCTGGCTGACGAATGATTTTGAATTCAAACAACAAAAGAAGTTGAGAGACTGTTTTGGGCTCCCTGTGAGTCAACCCCCATTTTCTCAAATCAAACAAAGACCCATGACCATGGGGATAAGCTCCTGAAATTGTCTGGCACACAATGGAAATTGGCTTCCTAGTAATAGTGTCGGATCTCCTACCGATAGATCGTGACTCAAGATAGGGACACGCACGATTGGGTCCCAACTCCCCAATAGCGGGTCCATTGCGCTTGTGGACCAGGGACATGGAGTAAATACATACTCTAGAGGTCTGACATGTTGTATGATAAGATAGCCTGGCTTAATTTGTTGTAGGGCAACACTCGCTCAAAATGGCTGACACAAAGACTATCTAGAGTTTAGTTTATACCACTCAGGGGTCATCTCAATGGTCCCAGGCACCCCCCCTCCCCCCTGTGGGCTCGAAATCCAGTTAAGCGTGGAGATTGGTAGACACAGGGAAAGAGAAAAAAAATGTGTTTGTTTTGACTCCAAAGGGTGTAAAATCCATCACTTTGACTGCCACTCTCCAAACCCATTTTTCCAATCAAAACCGAACTCGATGGTCTGACCCCCCTTGAGGGCAGATTCATCCTGTCAGAATCAATGGGGTTTGTTTATCGAAATGGATCCACGTTGATGTTCAGAGCAGTGTCTAGAAAATTGAACCTCTCAGATTGAGCCAAGTGTGCTCAGTTCGAAAGAGGTCGGTGGTAGACCATCCTGCTAGATCCATTAGTTCAATCATGACTTGGCTAAGAAAGAGAGAGAGAGAGGGAGCGGAGACAGAGCCTGATTGAATTGCTAATTTCCAGTTTCTGGCTTTTCTCTTGAAAAGCACTAGAGTTCTCCCAAATGTTGGTCCTGATCCAAGCCGTCTCAAGCTAGAGAGCCTCAGAGCATCAGGCTTCTCATGGTTTCTGTCCAGAATTCAGGGGAACATGGAGGGCGCCTTGAACATCAACCTGGAGAATTGCTTGTCTGGAGCGGGCCATATTTTTCTTCACTTGGCTTGAAAGGCAATGAATTAAATTCTTCCTGATGGATTCGAATGAATGAAAGGCTACAGTTTAATTAACCCCTTCTTGATGATGAGAAAACAAGATGCCAGCATTGGCAGAGGCTTCGCCCTCCCGCTCCTTGCTAGATAGTTTAAAGGATCATGCATCCCCGTGTAAACATCCCTGTCGTGGCCTTCGAGTAACGTGAACCAAAACT